>NC_055686.1:0-207500 GCF_017639745.1 Melanotaenia boesemani | reverse complement strand
CTCCGTCAGGCTACCGAACTGCTGAAATGAAGCATAGAGGCCGTAGACGAATTCAACCACCGGTTCATTCAGAGAATTTATAGGGATGATGGAGTTCTACAAGCAATCAAAGAAAAGGCTGATTACTTCTATTTTTACATTTATCTGCTTTTAGCATGAAAATTCTATCACACTTTTATTGCTTGTAAAAAAACACAAAACAATTAAAATTCTGTGTTTTTGTGTCCCAAACGAAGGCTGTGAGATCACTTTTATTTTACTGCATCAACAACAACATCACATCAAAGACTGTAATTATTCTACAATAATTACTTTCCTTGTATCAGACCTGATGGTTGTACTTTGCCCAAGCTTTAACCAGGGGGCGATTTTCATAATTCAGGAGGAGACAGGCTTCGATGTTCAGCTGATTGATGTTACCAAACACATTCAAAGGGATGACTGAATCAAAGAACTTGTGTTCTTTCAATCTTCGAATTACACGCTGCACATTCACCCTGAGGTGTTTGTGTTTCCCTAACCTCGTCTTCAGGCATCTGAGGTCTTCCCGACAGAAATGAGGGTCTATACTCCTTACAGGGCACAAAGTTATCAATCAGGAAGCTTCTGTCCACCATGATCGCAGAGTCTGGATGGAGAAACCTGGAAATCCTGATTCCACAAACAGCTGCTTGTCACTGATTGGACCAGCATAAAGGGGGGAAACAAAGGTCACCATGGGGGGCTCTGCCAATCGTTCCTTTCAGGGTACGTAGGACTTGTAGTTTGAGGGTACGTAGGACTTGTAGTTTGAGGGTAAGTAGGACTTGTAGTTTGAGTAGACCTCACTCTGTAGCGCTCAGTCCAGGACCACAGTGGTGTCAGCATGGTCTCTGAACTCCAAAGGTAGGTACTCTTTATCTGCTCTGGTGTCATCCACATTCTCTGTGCACCAAGGACAGAAAGCAAACAAATGCTCCACGTGAGAATTATTCTGCTTACAGCAGCCTGGTGGATCTGATAGGATCAGCCTGGTTCCTCTGCTTCAGTCCAAGGGAAGGTCATTCGGGAACATTTCATCTATTGGATGTAGAACCTGTCCCTGTGAAACACAAAGATTAGTTAAATGGTTGGCTGTACCTCTACAATGTACTCTATCTAGGAATCACATAATTGCAAATATCATGGGCCTACCGTGGGATACAGCGTGCAGCATCATCAGTAGGTGACCTGGTCCCTCGGCTGAATGACCCACCAAAACCGCATCAGGTGGTCATAAGATGCAAACCTGGAAATAATTTATTTAACCTGAAAGAAATTAAAGTTGTTTTTTTGTTGTAAATTAAGATAAGTAGGA
Organism: Melanotaenia boesemani; assembly: GCF_017639745.1. Lineage (NCBI taxonomy): Eukaryota > Metazoa > Chordata > Actinopteri > Atheriniformes > Melanotaeniidae > Melanotaenia > Melanotaenia boesemani. The sequence continues at coordinate 206,164 of NC_055686.1, read as the reverse complement.
AAATATTCACCATACTATATTATTGTCAGATTCAGCAAGTTCTCACAGAGGCCTTATGCTGTGAAAATCTATCATTTGTATGGTGCTTGTGATGAACTAGACTCACACCTGCATATCTGAAGTAGAAAACCTTCCTGCCACCTGTCAGCTGTGAGACAGGGTCCTATGTTTTTTTATTTTAGAAAGTTTCCACATTCATGGTCTCTAAAAGGTGAACTGGCCTTTCTAAAGAATATAATACGACACTCGCTTGTTCCCTCTTGATATTCAGATATCTGAACCTGATCCGTCTGGCTGTTTAATGACCAGCAGATTCTACAGCTGAAGCTCCAGCAAACGTCAGTTATACCCACAAGTTATATCACGAAAACAATGCAAACAATATGTAACATACATGCAAACTGTCTAATTAAAACAGGCTTCTGTTGTTTAGCATCGACATCCTGCTAGTTCTATTCTATTCTATTCTATTCTACAGTCATGTAGCAGACGCTTTTATCCAAAGATTTATATCTTATTTCTAGTACTGGGCAACGATTAAAATTTTTAATCACATTGTTACGCGCAAAATGTCTCTTTCCTTTAAAAGAAGGCCTATACTATTCTAAACTATACTGTACTATACTATACTATACTATACTATACTATACTATACTATACTACACTATACTATACTATACTATACTATACTATATTATACTATACTATACTATGCTACACTATACTATACTATACTACACTACACTATACTATACTATACTATACTATACTATACTATACTATACTATACTACACTACACTACACTACACTATACTATACTACACTAAACTACACTATACTATACTATACTATACTATACTATATTATACTATACTATACTACACTATACTATACTATACTATACTATACTATACTATACTATACTTTACTACACTATACTATACTATACTACACTATACTATACTATACTATACTATACTATACTATACTACACTATACTATACTATACTATACTATACTATACTATACTATACTACACTACACTATACTATACTACACTATACTATACTATACTATACTACACTACACTATACTATACTACACTATACTATACTATACTATACTACACTACACTACACTATACTACACTACACTATACTATACTATATTATACTATACTATACTATACTATACTATACTATACTATACTATACTACACTATACTATACTATACTATACTATCTGTTGTCTCGATTATAAGTAAAATCTCTTTCCTCTGTTTACCTCAGTGCTGCAATCTACGTCAACAACGCTACCCACAGAAACGTTCTTACTGTCTTACTGACTGGAAACTGGAAGTTCCATACACCCCACTGATTTAAGCTGGTGATATTCTAAAAAACTTTTGCTACTGATTCCATATTGTGAAGTGAGAATATTAAATGAGAAGAAGTTTCCATTTTCTATTATATGTTCTAACTGTTTTATTCCTTTATTTTTCCATTGAGTAAAATTGATAAGCTTTTTGTTTTGCATAGTGCAAAAGCCATTTGGAGATATACTGCAGCTTGTTAGCTAAGAAAACATGATTAAAGTCGGGTAGCTCCAATCCGCCTCTATCTTTAGTCTGTTGTAAAGTTTTTAGACTGATACATGATGGCTTGTTTTTCCATAAAAATTTAGATATGTGTGAGTCCAGTGACTTAAACCAGCTGGAGGATGGTTTAGTGGGTATCATTGAAAACAGGTAGTTTACTTTAGATAGAACCATCATTTTAACTGTGGCAACCCTCCCCATGAGTGATATGGGTAAGCGCCTCCACCGTGAGAGATCATCCTCTATTGCTTTAAGTAGCTGGACATAATTTAGCTTTGTTAGTTCTGATAACCTGGGGGAAATGTTAATGCCTAAATATCTAATGTTTCCAGACTGTATTGTAGTATTGGGTGTGTTTTGTAGGTCACAGTTGATGGGCATAATAATAGTCTTAGACCAGTTAATAGAGTATTCAGATATTGATGAGAATGTGTTAATAAGTGTGATTGTCTGGGGGAGAGACGTTGGTGAGTTCTGGAGGAAAAGTAATACATCATCAGCATATAGACTTATCTTATGTCCTATAGCTGGAGTTCGGATCTGGGATATTGCCCAGATTCTTGATACCAATGTCCACCCTGGTGAGAGAATCCTAAGATGTGACTTGAGTGGGTCAATCTGTGCTGGCAGGTAAATTTAAGACAAACATGTTCCTCTCTAGCATTTGAGCATCAGATGGAAATATGGAAATGTGACAGTAGTGAGATACACTGTCATAAACTAAGTCATGTTTTTATATAAATTTACAGGACCTACAAGAGCCAGATGCTGACTGCGAGACTGCTGTTGACTACTACGGCTTTGACACAGAAACAGGTGTTTAGTGCCTGAATATGAGCGCCCTCTTACAGAAGACAAGATGGGTGAACTCCAGACTTTAGTACAGTGCCTTGCAAAAGTATTTACATCCCTTGAACTTTTCCACATTTTGTCACATTAATACCTGTAGCTGACGCGAGTGTGATTGTTTATGTGTTTCCATGACAACGCTGAGACGTAATATGTTGCTGTGGCTTTTCTTTTTTTTTAGTATGTGTATAATTAAATACTTGCACTGCACCTCATAAGGTTCCTGCCATAAGTTGTTAAAACTACTTGGTTAAAATTATTGAGTTAAGTTTACGTGAGTCACATGACCCGGAAGTGGCGAGCGGGAGTCCGACAGAGAAAAGAGGCATCGCACGAGCAAGGCACAGGACTTTTATGCTTACCGATCTTATCTACCACTGGTTTACGTGGTGTACACGGTAAAGACTGATTTTATTTTGTTCATACTGTGAAGGCTGATATGTGATGTTGTTATTCAAACATTCTGTTGTTTCTAGTTTTCACGGTGTTCCATGAGTCTTCAGAGAAGGAATAAACAGATTGTGGACATCAGTATGAAGCGTGGATTCTGTGCAACCAGTGCAGATACACTACCAAAAACACAACTATATTTTATTGGAATTTTATGGAAAAGACCTTCACAAAGTGGCACACAGGGGACTCAGAGGAAAGGGGGCTAAATACACTTTTCAGTTTTTCATTTATTAAAAATTTATTAAGTCATGTTTAATATTCTTAATAACTGTGTACCACTAAAATTCCAATAAAATATATTTATGTTTGTGGAAAAAGTTTGTGGAAAAATGTGAAAAAGTTCAAGGGGTGTGAACGGTACCTCACCTTGCCAAAAGATCCTGGAACAAACAGCAGCCTGCAAGTTTCTCTTTCTTGCTGGACCAGGCTTAGAAGACCATCTAGTTTCATAATCTTTGGGGTTTTCCCCATATATTTGTTGACAAGATAAAACTGCATGGGAAAACACTTGACAGGGTTTAGCCTCCTTTTGAAATCAATGACAGTAGCATGTGGTCTCTTTTTTCCATATTTTATTTCTGTCCTGGAAGTCCTGCAGTCCTGGAAAGAATCTGCAGAACAATAAAATCGGAGATTAAACTGTGTTACAGTCTTGGAAAAAGAAATAACACTGATGATTATAGTGAAATTCAGATATGATCCCAACATGAGTGAAAACAGGGCCATTGAGCACTAATGCCTTAATGTAACAAACTTCGCCATGTTCTGTTTTGCTGGGCTTATTCTGCTTTTGAGATCCTTGTCCTGCAGTCTGTCCCTGGTTTACTGAGTCTCCTCATTTCAAACACAGCAAAACCACTCTCTCACAAGGCTGCATTTACATAATAAATACGTAAAATATGGTGCTGTAAACCTGCTTTCTTTTAATCACTGCTTGTGGGTAAATTAACAATGACAACAGCAACAGTCCTCCCTGTCTCTAGTTGGCGCGTTGCATCCAGCATTCTGCAGCAGGGACACCACCCGGCGCGTTGCGTCCGGCATTCTGCAGCAGGGACACCACCCGGCGCGTTGCGTCCGGCATTCTGCAGCATGGACACCACCCGGCGCGTTGCGTCCGGCATTCTGCAGCAGGGACACCACCCGGCGCGTTGCGTCCGGCATTCTGTTGCATCCACCATTCTGCAGCAGGGACACCACCCGGCACGTTGCGTCCACCATTCTGCAGCAGGGACACCACCCGGCGCGTTGCGTCCGGCATTCTGCAGCAGGGACACCACCCGGCGCGTTGCATCCAGCATTCTGCAGCAGGGACACCACCCGGCACGTTGCGTCCAGCATTCTGCAGCAGGGACACCACCCGGCACATTGCGTCCGGCATTCTGCAGCAGGGACACCATCCGGCACGTTGCGTCCACCATTCTGTAGCAGGGACACCACCCGGCATGTTGCGTCCACCATTCTGCAGCAGGGACACCACCCGGCGCGTTGCGTCCGGCATTCTGCAGCATGGACACCACCTGGCGCGTTGCGTCCGCCATTCTGCAGCAGGGACACCACCCGGCACGTTGCGTCCACCATTCTGCAGCAGGGACACCACCCGGCACGTTGCGTCCGCCATTCTTTAGCAGGGACACCACCCGGCGCGTTGCGTCCGGCATTCTGCAACATGGACACCACCCGGCGCGTTGCCTCCGGCATTCTGCAGCAGGGACACCAACCGGCACATTGCGTCCGCCATTCTGCAGCAGGGACACCACCCGGCACGTTGCGTCCGCCATTCTGCAGCAGGGACACCACCCGGCACATTGCGTCCGCCATTCTGCAGCAGGGACACCACCCGGCACGCTGCGTCCTGCAACTCTCGCTATCTTAGCAGGTCAACATGACAAAGTAACATTAGTGTAAAGGTTTCTTTAACTTACCATGGTAATGCTAATGGTTAAAATAGATACAGCTCTTCTTAGCTAGCACTGACCTTAGCTTGGGTATTTTTTGCTACAATCTTTAAAGACGTAAGTGCCACAATTGTTTCCACAATATAACAGTTCCATAAACATTCTCTCTTAGGTTACCTCTGTTTTCTACAACATCTTGGTTGTGGCCAAATTGAAGGAAAGGTGAAAGATTATCAGAGACAAGGGAGAAAGGCCGAAAACCAACCAATCAGACGATAAGCCACAGTCTCCAACTCCGGAGTCTCAAACCTTCAGTAGCTGAGCGAGGGAGGACTCTTTAGCCGAACGTGCAGTGACAGAACTATGAGCATGCTGGTCACCGCTGCGAGGATGTCCATATATGTGAAAAGGCGTTGCAGCGCCAGGTTGGAATCTTGTTTACACATCTTGGGACAGTGTCCCTTCGTGAAGGGAAGCCGGGTACGCCAGCATCACAAGATATGCAAGCTTCTCACCATCAAGGCTGAACGGGCTGGCGGGAGTGTTGCCAGGGAATTCCAACTAACAACCCCCGAGGGGAACTCAGGATCCCTGACCTGGTATGCACAAAAGGCAGTATCGCTCTAGTCCTTGATGTTACCATCCGATACGAGATGGAATCGGACACGTTGGGGCAAGCTTATGCAGAAAAAAGTAGCTCACTATGGTCGGTGTGCACGACAGATGTATTCTGTATTCTTTCAGAATATTCTGTATTCTTTCGGCACTTCAAATGCACCTAACTACTAACCCTAACCTTGTCTGAGGGTTGCTTTGCCATCAGTCGGAGGAAAGGGGCAATGGAAAATTAGAAATGACATTTTACAACTCCAAACTAAAAGTGTAAGTTGTATGCATGCATGAATAAGAAACCACACACACAGAGACACATGCCAATCTCCCACACACGCCTAACACACACATTTCCTGCACTCATCCACCCACAGATAAACACAAACCATCCTGTTACCCAACTACAATAAAGAAGATTAAGGAACTGTCTTCTTTGTGCCCTTGTCTCTGACCGGAGCTCTGTCAAAAGGAATTTATCAATCCAGTATCATCCACATCAGAGTGTCCAACTCTATCACATGGTCCTTCAAGCTGGACTTTCTGGAGACAAGTCAGAATAACCATCTGCTGAAGCAGCAGTGAGTCCTAGACCCCAGCGAGAGAGACAGTTACCAGTATACCTTGAAGACTTTGAAGTTGGATACCTACCAGGAATCATAGGACCTCCACCCACCGGAGTGGAGGGACCAGGAGGATCCGCTCCAGCCATTGGCACCACTGCCCCACATCCGCTTTCACCTCTACCCCGTATGAGAGCACGGTCAAGCCGATCCTCTGGATCCTCCCACCATAGCAGGCCGAGTACTCAAACTAGCACTTGTTATGATATGTGATGATGTATTATGTGAAGTGGTTGTAACAGCAGAGGGCGCTACTGAACTGACAAGACTATATAAGCTAGTAGACATGAAGAAGCCCAGTATTGACACTTGAACAAGAGCGCAATAAAGTTTAGAGCGTAAACTCATTTGATCTGTAATGATGCCTCCTCACTGACAGAACAAAACAGCACTGACTCACATATCCGGAAGTCATAGCAGAGAGGTTATCCGAACTACAGAGGACCATGTTGGAGGAGCAGGTAGAGCGCATGGAGCTAGCAGAGTTACAGAGGCAGATTGTGGAACAGACGCTAGTGGATGAGCAGTGCAGTCTGCTAGACAAAGCCTCTGCAGCAGCCATACAACGATCTAAGGCCCCACTTAGTCAACCACAGATGGCTTACATTCAAGCCCAGACCCAGCATGTGCTCCCAGTTTTCCCACCTCAACTGCCAGCACTACAGGCTATCAATACATTGCCTTATCCATACATCGCTATGCCACCTTTGCCACAGCAAGTGACCATGCCACCTCCAAGTCACAGGTCGGCTCCAGACACGGACCTCATGGAGCTCCTGGCTGCTACGTCATATGGCCTTCCGAGACATCCTCTACCTCATTTCACCCCACCTTACTCAAGATGGCTTTGGACAATCTGCCCAACACACATGCCCACCTCACAGAGCAGTTCAAGTCCTCCTTGATCACTTGAAGTTGCCTTAATTAGTTAGTTAGTTTCATTAATCTTTTCCCGACTTTCATTCTTTCTTTCTACAGGTTTTATTCATTGTCCCCAGGTAATTTATTCATCTTTTCGAGGAATATTATAAATCCTTCCTGGAAATTTTATTCATGATTCCTGTGCATTTTTTTCATTATTCCCAGGGGTTTTATTCACCTTTCCCAGGTGTAGCTACCATCAGTGGCAGAGTTTAATTTCTCTTGATAATCTTGAGTTTAATAAATTTATGTTCGTTAAAAATAAATATTCTTTATTTATGTTATTGTAATTTGAAATGTGTTTAAATGAGCATTTCCAGTGGAACCACTGTGTTGGAGTCAGGATTGTTCTGTGTTATGCACGAACCCGGGACGTCATGACATCCTGTCAGAATTCGAAGACGTTTGCAGCGGCATGCCACTAAGGCTGAAGCAGACTCATGCAGCAGGCTTGTGTTTTATTTCTGTCGTTATGGGTGCTGAAGTTTTAGCTGAGTTCTTTTTTTTTATTTATTTTTTTTTAACCTGTCTTGTCCAGCATCGTTGCAAACAGAATGATTGTCTGGCTGCTGTCTGGTGCTGGGCAATTTTACTCTATCAAGCAGGGATTTATACTACATGTATAAAGTCCCTCTTGATGACATGAGGAACTTTATTAAATCAGACTCTTAATGCTGGACTCGACCGGAGGGGACAGAGAGAGAGAGAGAGAAAAGAAAGTAGAGAGAAGAGGGAGGGGAGAGAGAGGGACAGAAAGGGTGTGGGGAGTGCGGGTGGGGACTTGAAACATCATACAGAAAACCATGTAATCCATACTACTTACAACATACATAGCTAAGATCATCCTAGCCAGTAGGTCATTACACAACTAGTTGATAATAGTAACAATAATAATAATAAGAGTAAGAGTAATAATAATAATAAGAACAGAAATAATAAAAATAAAAAAAAGAAAAAAAAATATGATAATAGATATAAGTGAAACTGCTGTATTCAAGAACACGCGCAGAGAAACCTGTGTGGATGTGTTGGAGAACTCGGCCACACGTCGACGCAAAGATTGTGTGGAGACGTTCAGGAAGGAGTGACCATGCAGAGTGATCATGCAGATGCCACCTCACTTGAACAGAGGCCAGAGTCAGGCCAGCGGTCCCGAGACCCAGGCCACCAGCCCCCCCGCAGGCAACAGATCCCGACCGGTCCACAGAGACGACCACTCGCCCGCCCAGGAAGGCAGCAGCAGGAGACCCCAGCAGGAGCCGCCCCGCGGACACAGGGCACCGGCCCCGGCGGGCCGAGGCCAGCAGTCCCCGACAGACGGGGCAGAGGGCCCGGGCCCAGGAGCGCAGGGACACCCCCCTCCCCCACAGGCCGAGGGCCAGCACGCCACCCGGGGGGACCCGGCCCGCCCAGACGGCCACCACCAGAGGCCAGCCCCACACCCCAGCGCCCAGCCGCACACCCCGAGAACCAGTCCTGCCCCCCCCCCCCAGACCAACACACACACACACAAACACACACACTCTCCTTCCACTCCTCCATTCATCCTCCCACGCATACACCATTCAACCCTCACATACTCTGTCCTCCCACACACATACACACCATCCTTCCACCATCCATCCTTCCACACACACACCATCCTTCCTCCCACACACTCACCATCCTTCCACCATACACTCTCCCACACCTACCCCATCCTCCCACACACTCACCATCCTTCCACCATACACTCTCCCACACCTACCCCATCCTCCCACACACACATCATCCCTCCACCACTCATCCTCCCACACATACACCATCCTCCCTCTCATACACCATTCATCCACCTTCACACCTCCCACACACACACACACACACCATCCTTCCACTACCCATCCTCCCACACATACATCATTCTCCTACACATACACCGTCCTCCCTCTCCTACACCAAACATCCACCTTCACGTACCCCATCCTCCCACACACACACACCACCCCTCCATCACCCACTCTCCCAAACATACACCACTCCCCCACACACACACCATCCTCCCTCCCATACACCATCCATCCTCCCGCACACACACCATCCTTCCACCATCCATCCTCCCACACACTCCCCCATCCCTGCACCATACATTCTCCCATACATACCCCATCCTCCCACACATACATCATCCCTCCACCATTCATCCTCCCACAACCACACCACCCCCCCTCCCACACACCACGCATCCACCTCCACACACCCCACCCTCCCACACACCATCCCTCCACCACCCATCCCCCCACACCCACACCCCTCTCCCACCCACACACCACCCCCCCCCAACACACACACACACAAACACCATCCCCCCACCACCATCCTCCCGCCACCCCACGCCGCGGGGGGACAGCCCCAGCCAGGAGGCGAGGAGACACGAGCCAGGCCCCCACCCCCCACCCCGCCCCCGCCCCCCACTCCCCACCCCCAAAACAGCACCTTCCCCCCAGGGCCAGCAGCCAAAACCCCCCGGGACAGCCCGCCTACGCCCCGGGCCAACGCGACAGGCCACCCGGCCCGCCCCGCCCCCGGGCCATCCATGGAGACAGGGGCGCTTGAAGACCCCATCCCCCCTCCCTCCCCCACTAGTGATGGAATATATTATGTGCTGTTTGCAATTAAAAAAAGAGGGTTAAAATTGGGGGCAGTAACTGCATTGAGGAGGGGGCGGGGCCACCTGAGCAGTCCCACCCACCTGACCTCGCATGTTCCACCCCCCAAAACGTGTTTGTATGTTGCAAATGTTATTTGTGCTCAGTGACTAAGTGGAATTAAAAGCTGGGAGGCATGCTGCCGCTCGGCGAAGCAACAGGGCCACTATGATGAACCCCCTGCCCCGCCCAGCGCAACAAGCACACCTCCCACAGCCCTACCTGTGTATGTAGTGAAGAGTGGGGGAGGGGAGGGGTCAGGAGATGTAGGTCCAGAGGGGAGTAAGCCTCCCCCCTGGAAGACGACCCACCAGTGGCTTAGGGCGCCCCCGTCCCCCGCCGGCCGCGAAGGGCGTCACAGGCCCGGAGCAGGCACCCCAACCCAGGCACGCCACGAACCCCCCCAGGGGCCAGCCACCAGCCCAAGGGGCCACTTTCCTCTTTCTGAGTGGGAGGGGGGCGAGGCAAAGGAAGGGAACCCCAGGCCCACGCCCCCAACACCCGGCCAGGGCGCCCCCCAGAGGACACGTCCTAACCCCCTGCAAACGCACACACTTTTTTTTTTTTTTTTTTTTTTTTTTCCCCCCAGCCACTCACACACCCTCTCGCACACCTCTATATACCAACACCTCAATACGTGCACATACCTCCACACACACACTTCACGCACATACCTATAAACACACACACCGGTGCCCACATACACACACATACTCTCATACCCCTCCATACACATACACCACTACACACGCACTCACATACATACCTGCATATACACACAAGCACCTCCATACATACTCACGCCTCCACCCACTCCTTCACTCCTCCACACACACCTCGACCTCCACGTGCACACACTCATATACACACACCTTCACACACACCCACACACACATCCCACATGGACCTCCACACACACACCCGCACACCACTCACACACACATACACGCACACACCTAGACCTTCATACACACCCACACACACATACAGCACACACATCCCTCTACACCCACCCACACACCAGCATACCTACAGACACACACACATACACACCCACCTATATACAAACACACCCCCACCCAGGTTCCGGGGCTGCGACCAAGCACCAGGGCACGGACCAACCCCCGGCACGGCACATCCGGACGGGCCCAGCCCCCCCCAGCAGCGGCAGACCCCCCACCCCCAGGAGAGGGGGGAGACCCGACACCCCAGAGCCCGGTTTTAGCTAAGTTCATGTGAACCTACTGCGTTTATGGATAAAGAATATGATGATTTTCTAGTAAAAATATTTTTATTGTCTCAGAGAAAGTTTATGTGATGTAAATATATTTAGTGTCTTAAATACATTTCCCATGGCATGGTTGACAAACAGGCCAGTAACCAAAGAACGCCTGGTGTCCATAATTCTACCACAGTGTTGTTAACCGGGAGTGTAATTCTTTATTCCTGGGAGCTTTTTTCTGATGGGTGTATTCTTTGTTGTCAGGAATTTTATTAATCTTTCACACAAATGTTGTACATCATTCTCCAGGATTTTAGTCAACTTTCTCTAAAGTTTTAGACATCTTTCCCACGTTTTACATCATTCAGGGGTTTTATTCATCTTTCCAAGGTGTTTTTAATTATTCCTTTTTTGGAAGATTTATTCAGTGTACCCAGGGGATTTATTAATATTTTCCAGTAATTTTATACATCGTTCCTGGACATTTTCACATTTCCCACAGGTTGTATTTGTCTTTCCTGTTGCACAGACTGGAAAACTGGGTTGGACTTTCTTTAGTATCAGTTCTGGTTCAGGTCTAGTACCAGTCCTGGTTCTGTTGGATCTCAGTGCTGCGTTTGATACTGTAGACACAGAATCCTGTTGCACAGGCTGGAAACTGGGTTGGACTTTCTGGAGCGGTTCTTAACTGGTTCAGGTCCTGTTTAGAAGGCCGGAGTTATTTTGTTACCATCGGCAGCTATGAATCCGAGCAAGTGCCCATGACTTGTGGAGTCCCCCAGGGGTCAGTCCTTGGACCTCTTCTGTTCAACTTGTATCTGCTCCCTTTGGGTTAAATATTACAGAACTATAGCATTAATTATCAAAGTTATGCTGATGATACACAACTTTATGTCTCTGTCACCAGATGACTGCAGTGCAACAGACTTATTGTGTCAGAGTCTGGAGCAAATAAACACCTGGATGAAGGAGAATTTTCTACAATTAAATGAAGATTAAACTGAGATTATTCTGTTTGGTAGAAAGAGAAGAGGGTCAGCATTGGTTAACACCTGGAGACTCGGGTTCTTAAAACCACCGACCAAGTTGGTAACCTGGGAGTGTTGATAGACTCAGATCTGATGGTTTCTTTGCTCCATCTGTGATGCTGTTAATGTTTTCTGTAAACCACTTTGTATATTTTTGTTAGGATTACTATATTTTACTCCTACTTGAATCATGTTTAGGATTACTAGCTTAGTTATTCTGCTCCAACCAGCCCTGGTCTCTGCTTTAAATTGGAGATCCTGCACATCTGTCATAAATCATGGATCTGTAACAGAGTGAGAGCTCTGTCTGCTCTCTCCAGTCTTTGGGGGCCACTGGCCCTTTAAGATGGCAGGAAGCGCCCACACCTAAGCCCCCCTTCCTCCTCCTCATCCTCTCAAACACATTGTTCTGCTGCTGCCGGCCAGAAGCCGCTTCCCTCCCGCCACTGCAGCCCCCCGAGCCCCCCAGATACACTGCTTGTTCTCTGACAGCAAGAGGGAACCGGGACCCAAACTGGGGCCGGGATTGGCTTCAGGACCAGGTCCAGGACCGGAACAGGGTCTGGGTCTGTTTGTACAGGGCAGGAACTCTGATGGATCCACCGGTTCTGGCATGAGGAGACAAAGAGGGGAGGACGGCATGACTGGAGAGACAGGAACGAACTCAGGTGAGCCTCACTCCGAACAAAGAGTCCTTCTTCCTCCTCCTCCTCCTCTTCATCTGCTTCATACACACTGATGCTCTCACTGCTGTTGTCATGGCAACCATTTAATAGTCTGAGGTCAGGAGGAGACGAAGAGGAGGACGTGATGTAGAGGTGATGTAAGTGTGTGTTCTGTTTGTGACATCATAACAAACCTGTCAATCAAGCCATCACTGTGGAAGGACCAATAACCCGAAGGTTAAAGATCACATGATGTTTCCGTGATGTCATCATTTTCTTTGTTGAACATTTGATGCATCAGTGAAACAACAAACATAAACTTTGTCAGTAAATAAACAACAACGATGGTTGTTTGTTGATTCGTTGAGTTGTTTGTGTTTCGATTCCTTCCTGACTGAGATCAGCTGTTCGTTGTTTGTTTACCATCAGAGTGTAAATAAAGTGTGGACGGAGGTTTGGTTGACATCACGGACTGCTCCTTTACATCAGCTGGTCAACAGGAAGTGAAATGAAGGAAGCCGGCTTCCTCGCACACACACACACACACACACAAACACACACACACACACACACACACAGAAACAAAAGCAGCAGCATGTGTGCTATAATCTGCAGAAATACTCTGATTACTCTGCTGCTTTTGTTTCCCAGTGTGTGTGTGTGTGTGTGTGTGTGTGTCCTACTTTCTTTGTTTGACGCTTTGTTAGAAAACACAAAGACTCGGAGACAATGAGACGTGAGGAAGACGTGGACGTACGAGGGAAAACCTGACGTTCTGGATGTTTCTGAATCTGAAAGATAAACTTTACTCTGAGCCAGAAAACACGTTAAAAAGCAAATACTGAGATCTGAGCAGTTTTCCAGAAAGCAGGATTCCGGATTTATGTCCACAAGTCTGGATCATCAAAGTCTGATTATATCTCAGTTACCATAGTAACTAGTCCTGGAGAACCAGTCTGATCCGGACCAGGGGGGTGTTCCATGAAGCTGGATGAAGGGAAAGCTTTAAGTCTGGCTCATTTAATCCAGAGTTCTGTTCCATCTACGTGGCTTATGTGAATGCTGCTGTGTAACCATGGTAACCGATGCACCAAAACTAGCTTGTTCGGGGGCAGTCTAACGTTTAGCTTAGCCGTGTCTCTAAGGTTTGATACAGACTAAAGAAAGCTCCACCTGGTGGAGCTGCTCCACCTGGTAGAGCTGCTCCACCTGGTAGAGCTGCTCCACCTGGTAGAGCTGCTCCACCTGGTAGAACTGCTCCACCTGGTAGAGCTGCTCCACCTGGTAGAACTGCTCCACCTGGTAGAGCTGCTCCACCTGGTAGAACTGCTCCACCTGGTAGAGCTGCTCCGCCTCATTCTGGTATAAAATAAGAAACACCTGATATTACATCATAACTGTGTCAGCACCAGTTTAACTAAAGAAACACGACTATACACGTACTGAACATGAAATAAAAAGAACATGGTGTTCATTAAAACTAGTTAACACCTTATTAACCCTCCCCAGGTTCAGGAACCCGACCTCCACTGTCTCTGGTTGGCTACCAGTAAAACTGGGATCAGCTGAGCCCCGTCCATACAGGCCGAGGTGTTTAAAGAGAGAAAGCTGGTCTAAAGAGATGGACGGAGGAAGGTATAGATAGATAGAGACAGGCTTCCTTTCTGGTTACCATGGCTCGGTCTTTTATTAATGACCCTGCAGAGGACGCACGCTTCATTCAAAGCTCATTCAGACCTCCAGACCCACGGTTTTCAGGGGGAGGACCACCAGTAGCAGGTCTCTGACGTTGTCTCGGTCTCTGATGTTGTCGTGGTCTCTGATGTTGTCGTGGTCTCTGACGTTGTCTCGGTCTCTGACGTTGTCTCGGTCCCTGACGTTGTCGTGGTCTCTGACGTTGTCTCGGTCTCTGACGTTGTCTCGGTCCCTGACGTTGTCGTGGTCTCTGACGTTGTCTCGGTGTCTGACGTTGTCTCGGTCTCTGACGTTGTCTCGGTCCCTGACGTTGTCGTGGTCTCTGACGTTGTCTCGGTCTCTGACGTTGTCTCGGTCCCTGACGTTGTCGTGGTCTCTGACGTTGTCTCGGTGTCTGACGTTGTCGTGGTCTCTGACGTTGTCTCGGTCTCTGACGTTGTCGTGGTCTCTGACGTTGTCTCGGTCTCTGACGTTGTCTCGGTCTCTGACGTTGTCTCGGTCTCTGACGTTGTCTCGGTATCTGACGTTGTCATGGTCTCTGACGTTGTTTTGGTCTCTGACGTTGTCTTGGTATCTGACGTTGTCGTGGTCTCTGACATTGTCTCGGTCTCTGACGTTGTCTCGGTCTCTGACGTTGTCTCGGTCTCTGACGTTGTCTCGGTCTCTGACGTTGTCTCGGTCCCTGACGTTGTCTCGGTCTCTGACGTTGTCTCGGTCTCTGACGTTGTCGTGGTCTCTGACGTTGTCTCGGTCTCTGACGTTGTCGTGGTCTCTGACGTTGTCTCGGTCTCTGACGTTGTCGTGGTCTCTGACGTTGTCTCGGTCTCTGACTTTGTCTCGGTCTCTGACGTTGTCGCGGTCTCTGACGTTGTCTCGGTCTCTGACGTTGTCGTGGTCTCTGACGTTGTCTCGGTCTCTGACGTTGTCGTGGTCTCTGACGTTGTCTCGGTCTCTGACGTTGTCTTGGTCTCTGACGTTGTCTCGGTCTCTGACGTTGTCTTGGTCCCTGACGTTGTCGTGGTCTCTGACGTTGTCTTGGTTGTCGCCAGTCTGGACCCCCAGAATGGGGATCTCTCAGATGAATCCCCTGTCTGAGAAGTCCGCCACCACTTCAGCCTCATCTGAATGAGACCGGTCCATGTCAGGGGAATCCCTCATCCAGGGATCACTCCCCATAGCCATCTCTCCAGTACTGCAGATGGAATGTAGGGAGGCCCTCTTGGTCAATGCTGAGCCGTTTTTTTCTGCCTGCTGGGTCCATTTCTGGTCAGATCCTTCTGTCATGAATTGGCGGTGGAAGTGAGGACCCAATTGCAGGCAGTCCGGGCAGGAGGCAGAATCGGTGCAGGTGACAAGGTTTATTTCCCAAAACTCAAGACAGGGAACCATACACGACAGGGATAATCCATACAACATGTACCACATATAAGGATCTGACGAGGAGTAACTGGAAACCAAGGACACGGAGGGAGTAATGAGAAACAGGTGAAGTGGATGAATAATTAGACCAGGTGTTCTAACGAGGCAGAAACAGAAACCACAGAGCACACAAGGAAAAAACTAGCTTAACATGACAAAGCCAAAAACCCAAACCATGATCTTAAAGCAGAAACTAACGACAAAAACCAGAACTATAAACCCAAAACCATAACTAGAAAACGACAAACATGACCCACACACAGCCCATGATCATGACAGTCGTTACCTTTATTGGTATTATTAACAATGCTTCCATCATTAAAATGAGTAGTGATGCTAACTATCATCACTACTGAAAATAACCAGCGTACAGTGAGATAAATAGATGTATATAAGAGCATTGTTGGTGAGTTTTATTATTTAGATTTTTTTTCTACATTTGACTTCATTCTATTCTCAGAGAGTTGGTATAAAGAAAATTGGATTCACACTTCACATAACATAACTCTCTACACGTTCACAAGCAACTGTCCTCTATATGGTTGTTGTTCCATCGTGTTGTTACTGGTCCCAGTGTCCCGGTGTCCCAGTGTCCCGGTGTCCAGCGCTGCCCATATCAAACACCAGGTCATTTTACTCTATATGAGAAATTCTGAGGAGAAAAAGAACCCGGAATCATGGGGAACATGATAACAGGAAGTCTGTTTCTACAGGTAGCCCTACACTGAGGTGAACCACATCGGGATTGGTGGTTGCCATGGCGCCTAGGCCATCATCAGGTGAACTATGGGGACTCCATCTGATGCCCCCTCAGATCCGGGTGGACTGCTGCCTCCCTAATGGCGAGTCTCCATTTTCTATTTAATTTCCATGTCTATGGTGTTTTCTAATTGTTCTATTGTTTTTCTAATGCTTCCACTGTATTTTTGCTGTATTTATACTGTGTGTCTGTTGTGTTTTCTACTGAGTTTTTTTCTGTTGCATTTATTTGTCTCTATTGTGTTTAGTAAATTCCTATTGTTTCTAATAAGTTTCCACTATGTTTTCCACTGTTTCTGCTGTATTTTTTTACCACATGTCCACTATGTTTTCCACTGTTTCTGCTGTATTTTTTTACCACATGTCCACTGTTTTCCACTGTTTCTGCTGTATTTTTTTACCACATGTCCACTATGTTTTCCACTGTTTCTGCTGTATTTTTTTACCACATGTCCACTATGTTTTCCACTGTTTCTGCTGTATTTTGTTACCACATGTCCACTATGTTTTCCACTGTTTCTGCTGTACTTTTTTACCACATGTCCACTATGTTTTCCACTGTTTCTGCTGTATTTTGTTACGACATGTCCACTATGTTTTCCACTGTTTCTGCTGTATTTTTTTACCACATGTCCACTATGTTTTCCACTGTTTCTGCTGTATTTTTTTACCACATGTCCACTATGTTTTCCACTGTTTCTGCTGTATTTTTTTTTACCACATGTCCACTATGTTTTCCACTGTTTCTGCTGTATTTTTTTACCACATGTCCACTATGTTTTCTACTGTTTCTGCTGTATTTTTTTACCACATGTCCACTATGTTTTCTACTGTTTCTGCTGTATTTTTTTTACCACATGTCCACTATGTTTTCCACTGTTTCTGCTGTATTTTTTTTACCACATGTCCAGTGTGTTTTCCACTGTTTCTGCTGTATTTTTTTACCACATGTCCACTATGTTTTCCACTGTTTCTGCTGTATTTTTTTACCACATGTCCAGTGTGTTTTCCACTGTTTCTGCTGTATTTTTTTACCACATGTCCAGTGTGTTTTCCACTGTTTCTGCTGTATTTTTTTACCACATGTCCACTATGTTTTCCACTGTTTCTGCTGTATTTTTTTACCACATGTCCACTATGTTTTCCACTGTTTCTGCTGTATTTTTCTACCACATGTCCAGTGTGTTTTCCACTGTTTCTGCTGTATTTTTTTACCACATGTCCAGTGTGTTTTCCACTGTTTCTGCTGTATTTTTTTACCACATGTCCAGTGTGTTTTCCACTGTTTCTGCTGTATTTTTTTACCACATGTCCACTATGTTTTCCACTGTTTCTGCTGTATTTTTTTACCACATGTCCAGTATGTTTTCCACTGTTTCTGCTGTATTTTTCTACCACATGTCCAGTGTGTTTTCCACTGTTTCTGCTGTATTTTTTTACCACATGTCCAGTGTGTTTTCCACTGTTTCTGCTGTATTTTTCTACCACATGTCCAGTGTGTTTTCCACTGTTTCTGCTGTATTTTTCTACCACATGTCCAGTGTGTTTTCCACTGTTTCTGCTGTATTTTTCTACCACATGTCCACTATGTTTTCCACTGTTTCTGCTGTATTTTTTTACCACATGTCCAGTGTGTTTTCCACTGTTTCTGCTGTATTTTTTTACCACATGTCCAGTATGTTTTCCACTGTTTCTGCTGTATTTTTCTACCACATGTCCAGTGTGTTTTCCACTGTTTCTGCTGTATTTTTTTTACCACATGTCCAGTGTGTTTTCCACTGTGTTTTGCTGCTCATTTATTCATTTTCTATTCGGCTTTATCCAGTTCAGCTGGAGCCTATCCCAGCAGTCAGCCGGCGAGAGGCAGGGTCTGGACCGGTCGCCGGTCCTTTGCAGGACTTCTACTTTGTGTATTTGTTCATAGTGTTTCATGTGTTTCAGGGATGATGGTGAGTCTGGAGTGCCTTAGAGAAATGCCCCTCATCAGCATTAAGCAGCAGCTCTTTATAGAGGCCAGGAAGTACCCACTCTACCACCTGCTTCAGGTACACCTACTGCTACCTGGGACTTCACACATTACACCTAGCAGCTCTGACCTCTGCCCTCTGATTGCCCAGGAAGAGTCATGCTACATCTTTGTGGGCGTGACCCAGGAGGCAGAGCGAGAGGAATTCTACGATGAGACTCGTCGCCTGTGTGACCTGCGACTCTTTCACCCAATCCTGAAGGTCATTGAACCGCTGGGAAACCGTGAGGAGAAGATTCTGAACCGGGAGATTGGTAGGATTCACCCCCTTCCAGTTGTCATCATTCTGGTAATACCGTCTCTGCTCCAGACTAACCCTGCCACCCTACAGGGTTTGCAATTGGGATGCCAGTTTGTGAGTTTGAGATGATGAAGGACCCAGAAATCCAGGACTTCCGTCGCTCCATACTGAGTGTGTGCAGAGAAGCCATGGAGGAGAGGGAAGGGGGTGGGGCCCACAGTCAGGCCCTATATGTTTATCCCCCTAATGTGGAGTCTAGCCCTCATTTGCCCCCACACATCTACAGCAAGCTGGACAAAGGTGCTGAGACACTTCTGTTCCCTGTAAATGTCTGTATGTACCTGTCCTGCTGCGGACGTCTACCTTTCCAGAAATGTTTGAGTCCACTTACCTCTCTCTTTGCAGGCCGGCTGATCGTGACCATCTGGGTGATTGTGTCTCCATCTAACTCCAAACAGAAGTACACTTTGAAGGTTTGTATGAGCTCCATGCTTCAGGTGGAATGAGAAGGGGAAGCAGGGCGCCATCAACACTTTGTAAAGTGGGGATGAGATGACAGTAACTCAACTTGGGACATTGTAGCTTGATGGAGAGAATACTTTGAAGACTCCCTTAGCCCCACTGATATGCCTTCCATATCTCTGAGGCTGAATGCTGGCTCCTCCATAGCAGGGCCCCGAGGTTGGTGAGACTGTGGGGATGTCTTGGTTGACACACCTCTGCAGTATTACGTTGACATTGAGGATAGTGCCCCTGGACTGGCAGACTGGGTCCCTATTTTTAAGAAGGGGAACCAAAGGATGTGTTCTAATTACAGAGGATCACAATCCTGGTAAGGTCTATTCAGGGATCCTGGAGAGGAGAACCCATTGGATAGCTGAACCTGGGATAGAGGAGCTGCAGTTTGACTCCTCCAAGGCTGCCCTTCGTCACTGATTCTGTTCATAACTTTCATGGACAAAATTCGTAGGTGCAGCTGAGGTGTTGAGGGGGTCCAGTTTAGTAGCTTAAAGATCTGGTCTCTGCTTTACAGATAATGTGGTTCTGTTGACTTCATCAGGCCATGATCTCCAACTCTGGATTGAATCACAGCCAAGTGTGAAGCAGTTTAGATAAGAATCAGCTCTTCCAGATCCAGTTTGGAGCAGAGATGGTATTACCAGCTGGAAAAAGGATGCAGTGTTCTCTCCAGGTCGGGAATGAGGTCCTGCCCCAAGTGGAAGAGTTCAAGTATCTCAGGGTCTTGTTCAGGAGTGAGGAAAGGATGGACTGGGAGATCTACAGGAGGATCAGTGAAGCTTCAGCAGTGATGAGGAATTTTTACCGGTTGATCTGCATTCCTACCCTCACCTCTGGTCATTAGCTGTGGGTACTGTCTAAGAGAAACAGATCATGAATACAAGCAGATGAAATGAATTTCCTCTTAAGGATATCTGGACTCCCTCTTGAAGATAGGATGAAAAGTTCAGTGATCCAGGAGGAGATCAGAGCTCCTCCACATCCAGAGGAGCCAAATTAGTGGATCAGGCATCTGGTCAGGATACCTCGTGACCTGGGACTGGTACCAACACATCCTACCGGGAGAAAGAAAGATCTTCAAGTGTCTTCTCTCCGGCTTCTGGTCTATAAGGACAAGTCTGTCCTCTCTAGGTTCTGTTCTATGAGGACACATTTTTGTCCTTGTGGGGTTATGGTTTTTGAGGAAATGTCTGTCCTCTCTAGGTTCTGTTCTATGAGGACACATATTTGTCCTTGTGGGGTTATGGTTTTTGAGGAAATGTCTGTCCTCTCTGGGTTCTGGTCTATGAGGACACATTTTTGTCCTTGTGGGGTTATGGTTTTTGAGGAAATGTCTGTCCTCTCTGGGTTCTGGTCTATGAGGACACATTTTTGTCCTTGTGGGGTTATGGTTTTTGAGGAAATGTCTGTCCTCTCTGGGTTCTGGTCTATGAGGACACATTTTTGTCCTTGTGGGGTTATGGTTTTTGAGGAAATGTCTGTCCTCTCTAGGTTCTGTTCTATGAGGACACATTTTTGTCCTTGTGAGGTTATGGTTTTTGAGGAAATGTCTGTCCTCTCTGGGTTCTGGTCTATGAGGACACATTTTTGTCCTTGTGGGGTTATGGTTTTTGAGGAAATGTCTGTCCTCTCTGGGTTCTGGTCTATGAGGACACATTTTTGTCCTTGTGGGGTTATGGTTTTTGAGGAAATGTCTGTCCTCTCTGGGTTCTGGTCTATGAGGACACATTTTTGTCCTTGTGGGGTTATGGTTTTTGAGGAAATGTCTGTCCTCTCTGGGTTCTGGTCTATGAGGACACATTTTTGTCCTAGTGGGGTTATGGTTTTTGAGGAAATGTCTGTCCTCTCTGGGTTCTGGTCTATGAGGACACATTTTTGTCCTTGTGGGGTTATGGTTTTTGAGGAAATGTCTGTCCTCTCTGGGTTCTGGTCTATGAGGAAATGTCTGTCCTCTCTGGGTTCTGGTCTATGGGGAAATATCTGTCCTCTCTGGGTTCTGGTCGATGAGGACACATTTTTGTCCTTGTGGGGTTATGGTCTATGAGGACAAGTCTGCCCTCTCTGGGTTCTGGTCTATGGGGAAATGTCTGTCCTCTCTGGGTTCTGGTCTATGAGGACAGATTTTTGTCCTTGTGGGGTTATGGTTTTTGAGGAAATGTCTGTCCTCTCTGGGTTCTGGTCTATGAGGACACATTTTTGTCCTTGTGGGGTTATGGTTTTTGAGGAAATGTCTGTCCTCTCTGGGTTCTGGTCTATGAGGACACATTTTTGTCCTTGTGGGGTTATGGTTTTTGAGGAAATGTCTGTCCTCTCTGGGTTCTGGTCTATGAGGACACATTTTTTTCGTGTGGGGTTCTGGTCTATGAGGACAAGTCTGCCCTCTCTGGGTTCTGGTCTATGGGGAAATGTCTGTCCTCTCTGGGTTCTGGTCTATGAGGACATACTTTTGTCCTTGTGGGGTTATGGTTTTTGAGGAAATGTCTGTCCTCTCTGGGTTCTGGTCTACGAGGAGAAATTTTTGTCCTTGTGGGGTTATGGTTTTTGAGGAAATGTCTGTCCTCTCTGGGTTCTGGTCTACGAGGAGACATTTTTGTCCTTGTGGGGTTATGGTTTTTGAGGAAATGTCTGTCCTCTCTGGGTTCTGGTCTATGAGGACACATTTTTGTCCTTGTGGGGTTATGGTTTTTGAGGAAATGTCTGTCCTCTCTGGGTTCTGGTCTATGAGGACACATTTTTGTCCTTGTGGGGTTATGGTTTTTGAGGAAATGTCTGTCCTCTCTGGGTTCTGGCCTATGAGGAAATGTCTGTCCTCTCTGGGTTCTGGTCTATGGGGAAATGTCTGTCCTCTCTGGGTTCTGGTCTATGAGGACACATTTTTGTCCTTGTGGGGTTATGGTCTATGAGGACAAGTCTGCCCTCTCTGGGTTCTGGTCTATGGGGAAATGTCTGTCCTCTCTGGGTTCTGGTCTATGAGGACACATTTTTGTCCTTGTGGGGTTATGGTTTTTGAGGAAATGTCTGTCCTCTCTGGGTTCTGGTCTATGAGGACACATTTTTGTCCTTGTGGGGTTATGGTTTTTGAGGAAATGTCTGTCCTCTCTGGGTTCTGGTCTATGAGGACACATTTTTGTCCTTGTGGGGTTATGGTTTTTGAGGAAATGTCTGTCCTCTCTGGGTTCTGGTCTATGAGGAAATGTCTGTCCTCTCTGGGTTCTGGTCTATGGGGAAATGTCTGTCCTCTCTGGGTTCTGGTCTATGAGGACACATTTTTGTCCTTGTGGGGTTATGGTCTATGAGGACAAGTCTGCCCTCTCTGGGTTCTGGTCTATGCGGAAATGTCTGTCCTCTCTGGGTTCTGGTCTATGAGGACACATTTTTGTCCTTGTGGGGTTATGGTTTTTGAGGAAATGTCTGTCCTCTCTGGGTTCTGGTCTATGAGGACACATTTTTGTCCTTGTGGGGTTATGGTTTTTGTGGAAATGTCTGTCCTCTCTGGGTTCTGGTCTATGAGGACACATTTTTGTCCTTGTGGGGTTATGGTTTTTGAGGAAATGTCTGTCCTCTCTCTTGGTTCTGGTCTATGAGGACACATTTTTTTCCGTGTGGGGTTCTGGTCTATGAGGACAAGTCTGCCCTCTCTGGGTTCTGGTCTATGGGGAAATGTCTGTCCTCTCTGGGTTCTGGTCTATGAGGACATACTTTTGTCCTTGTGGGGTTATGGTTTTTGAGGAAATGTCTGTCCTCTCTGGGTTCTGGTCTATGAGGACACATTTTTGTCCTTGTGGGGTTATGGTTTTTGTGGAAATGTCTGTCCTCTCTGGGTTCTGGTCTATGAGGACACATTTTTGTCCTTGTGGGGTTATGGTTTTTGAGGAAATGTCTGTCCTCTCTCTTGGTTCTGGTCTATGAGGACACATTTTTTTCCGTGTGGGGTTCTGGTCTATGAGGACAAGTCTGCCCTCTCTGGGTTCTGGTCTATGGGGAAATGTCTGTCCTCTCTGGGTTCTGGTCTATGAGGACATACTTTTGTCCTTGTGGGGTTATGGTTTTTGAGGAAATGTCTGTCCTCTCTGGGTTCTGGTCTATGAGGACACATTTTTGTCCTTGTGGGGTTATGGTTTTTGAGGAAATGTCTGTCCTCTCTGGGTTCTGGTCTACGAGGAGAAATTTTTGTCCTTGTGGGGTTATGGTTTTTGAGGAAATGTCTGT
Organism: Melanotaenia boesemani; assembly: GCF_017639745.1. Classification (NCBI taxonomy): domain Eukaryota; kingdom Metazoa; phylum Chordata; class Actinopteri; order Atheriniformes; family Melanotaeniidae; genus Melanotaenia; species Melanotaenia boesemani. The sequence continues at coordinate 182,746 of NC_055686.1, read as the reverse complement.
CCTCTCTGGGTTCTGGTCTACGAGGAGAAATTTTTGTCCTTGTGGGGTTATGGTTTTTGAGGAAATGTCTGTCCTCTCTGGGTTCTGGTCTATGGGGACACATTTTTGTCCTTGTGGGGTTATGGTTTTTGAGGAAATGTCTGTCCTCTCTCTTGGTTCTGGTTTATGGGGACACATTTTTGTCCTTGTGGGGTTATGGTTTTTGAGGAAATGTCTGTCCTCTCTGGGTTCTGGTCTATGAGGACACATTTTTGTCCTTGTGGGGTTATGGTTTTTGAGGAAATGTCTGTCCTCTCTGGGTTCTGGTCTATGAGGAAATGTCTGTCCTCTCTGGGTTCTGGTCTATGAGGACACATTTTTGTCCTTGTGGGGTTATGGTTTTTGAGAAAATGTCTGTCCTCTCTGGGTTCTGGTCTATGAGGAAATGTCTGTCCTCTCTGGGTTCTGGTCTGTGAGGACAGATAAAGTTGCTGATGGTCATCTGATTGCAGGCAGCTGACAGAACTGAAAGGTTTACCGGGTGTTTCTGTGTCCAGGTGAACCATGACAGTTTACCTGAGCAGCTGATTGCTGAATCCATAAGGAAGAAGAGCCGATCAATGCACCTGTCCCCTCAGCAGCTGCGTCTCTGTGTGCAGGAGTACCAGGGCCAGTACATCCTGAAGGTACCCGTCTGTTTCACCCGTATTCTGAACGTACTTGTCTGTATGGATCACATGTTTGCATCCCTCAGGTGTGTGGCTGTGATGAGTACCTATTAGAGAAGTTTCCTCTCAGCCAGTACAAGGTAATCCCTCCAGTCTGAAACCTCAGCTGTGTGTCTCTTTCCTGTGGACGTATCTGATTATGTCCACCTGTCTCCACCTGTCCCCTCATCTGTCTGCAGTACATTCGTTCATGTATTATAGTGGGACGTCTTCCCCACCTGATGCTTGTGTCCAAAGACAGTCTTTACTCTCAGCTCCCTGCCTCTGGCTTTGTCACGCCTTCCTACAGGTAAGTGGGCAGTCTCTTAGAAACAAGTGTCATAACCAATCAGGAGCAGGTACAGGTGTGCTGCAAGTGTCCCGATGACATGATGTTTATGTTCTAGTCGGAGGACTCCTCAGCCATCTCCCTGTCCAGGAGGAGTGGATGGTTCTCCTCCTCGTTCTCTCTGGGCCTTCAACACTCTACTAAGGGTCCGGCTGCTCTGTGCCACCTACGTCAACGTCAACATCAGGGACATTGACAAGGTCTTTGGTCTTCAATCTCTGTAATGTTCCACAGGTTTTCTAAATTTCCTCTGCCCTCAATGTCCTCTATCTGCCTGGTACTCTTCTTAGTCTCGGTCCATCGGTCCACCTATGTCAGTGTCAACATCGGGGACATTGATAAGGTCTTTGGTCCTTCGTGTCTATAATGTTTCCCATGTTTTCTTCAGTGTCCCCTGTCCTCAATGTCCTCTATCTGCCTGGTACTCTTCTTAGTCTCGGTCCATCGGTCCACCTATGTCAGTGTCAACATCAGGGACATTGATAAGGTCTTTGGTCCTTCGTGTCTATAATGTTTCCCATGTTTTTCTTCAGTGTCCCCTGTCCTCAATGTCCTCTATCTGCCTGGTACTCTTCTTACTCTCAATTTATTCTGCCTACGTTATTGTTAACATCAGAGACGTTGACAAGGTCTGCTGTCTTCTGTCTGGGCTTAATCTGTTCATGTTGTATGTTCTACATTTGTCCTCTTTCAGTCCCTCATACTTGTCATTGTGTTTGTTTTTCTCTTGTGTCTGTCGGTAGTCACAGTCTGTGTCCACAGACGTTAGATGTTCAACCTGTTTTCTGTTTCAGTGTGTTCTACCTGGGTTAGCGTAAACTTCAGAGACAGGGACAAGGATCTAGTCCGGTCTGTCTGCTTTGGTGTAGTGTGTCCACAGTTGTCCTCAGACTGTCCTTTGTTCCATGTTTGAAATTGGAGGACTGTTTACTTTCAACAACCTGTCTCCTCAGCAGTCTCTCTCAGCTACTGTCTTAATTTATGTCCTATTCCATGTGTCACTCTGTCTTCTCAGATATTCCTCATGTATGTCTCTCATCTCCTCATCAGCTGTCCTTTCAGGACTTCTTCATGTATGTCTCTCATCTCCTCATCAGCTGTCTTCTCAGGATTTCTCCATGTATGTCTCTCATCTCCTCATCAACTGTCTTCTCAGGACTTCTTCATGTATGTCTCTCATCTCCTCATCAACTGTCTTCTCAGGACTTCTTCATGTATGTCTCTCATCTCCTCATCAACTGTCTTCTCAGGACTTCTTCATGTATGTCTCTCATCTCCTCATCAGCTGTCTTCTCAGGATTTCTCCATGTATGTCTCTCATCTCCTCATCAACTGTCTTCTCAGGACTTCTTCATGTATGTCTCTCATCTCCTCATCAACTGTCTTCTCAGGACTTCTTCATGTATGTCTCTCATCTCCTCATCAACTGTCTTCTCAGGACTTCTTCATGTATGTCTCTCATCTCCTCATCAGCTGTCTTCTCAGGACTTCTTCATGTATGTCTCTCATCTCCTCATCAGCTGTCTTCTCAGGACTTCTTCATGTATGTCTCTCATCTCCTCATCAACTGTCTTCTCAGGACTTCTTCATGTATGTCTCTCATCTCCTCATCAGCTGTCTTCTCAGGACTTCTTCATGTATGTCTCTCATCTCCTCATCAGCTGTCTTCTCAGGACTTCTTCATGTATGTCTCTCATCTCCTCATCAACTGTCTTCTCAGGACTTCATGTATGTCTCTCATCTCCTCATCAACTGTCTTCTCAGGACTTCTTCATGTATGTCTCTCATCTCCTCATCAGCTGTCTTCTCAGGACTTCTTCATGTATGTCTCTCATCTCCTCATCAGCTGTCTTCTCAGGACTTCTTCATGTATGTCTCTCATCTCCTCATCAGCTGTCTTCTCAGGACTTCTTCATGTATGTCTCTCATCTTCTCAACAAATGTGATTAGTTAAAACCAGGGAGATTTATTTTGGTTCTCAGTGAGGTGTTTTTGGTGTCTGGGGTGATTTCAAGTCACATGTCAACATATTTACCTGTGTTTATGTGTGTTTGTGCAGATTTATGTAAGGACAGGTATCTATCATGGAGGAGAGCCACTCTGTGATAACGTCAACACACAGAGAGTCCCCTGTTCCAACCCCAGGTAATCATCACACTGAAAACCTACAGTACTGAAATTTCCCCGGTGTGGTACAAAAATGATTATCTCATCTTATCTCATCTCATCATCTCATCTCATCTCATCTCATCTCATCTCATCTCATCTCATCTTATCTCATCTTATCTTATCTTATCTTATCTTATCTTATCTTATCTTATCTCATCTCATCTCATCTCATCTTATCATCTGAGGCCATGTTTGCATAATGCTTTCATGCAAAGCCTCCATACTTGCCCTTTGTGTATTTGAAAAAACTGCCTGTACATAACATCGGAGTGAAAACTACTTCAATGCCAACTGAAAACACAAGTAGTAGTGGAAAGATGTAGTGTGCATGGCAGGCCTGTAGGGGGCAGTGAAGCCTTGTAAGGACAAACCCAACATGTGCTTGACATCCTCATAAGACCTGAGGAAATAACAACTGCTTGCATAGAGCTGTAGTGGTTATCTTGTGCATCCAATCTTTATTTCTTTGCTGACGGCATAAATGTTGAACAAAGAAGCAGGTTTTGATTGAAGATTCTTAAACGAGGGCCTGAGTGCACAAATGCATGGTGACATGAAGACGTCATGGTTGCCCACTCCATGTTTATATGGACAGGGGGGTTAGGGGCTAATCCTCTCCATGTTTCCTGTCCACCCAAAACTCTGTTACCGTGGAAATGTGAGGCCTAAACTCAACGTTTTGTGTTTTACTGTCTCAATGTCATTGTGTAAATAGGGCCTTGCTCTTACTCACTTGTGTGGACCTTTCTACAGGTGGAATGAGTGGCTGACCTATGACATCTACTTGGCGGATCTTCCTCGATCAGCCAGACTCTGTCTTTCCATTTGCTCTGTAAAGGGGAGGAAAGGAGCTAAGGAGGTAGGAGAGGAAGCAGATGAGGACACAGATGAATGAATCAGTGAGTGGATGTCTGAAGCTTCTCTGTCTCACCTGTATGTCCTACAGGAGCACTGTCCTCTGGCCTGGGGGAACGTCAACCTCTTCGACTACCAGGACATCTTGGTCTCTGGTAAAGTGGCTCTCAGTCTTTGGCCAGTACCTCACGGCCTCGAGGACCTTCTCAATCCCATTGGAGTTGCTAGTTCAAACCCCAACAAGGTACTACTGCAGACATGCAGACATGTGCCTATCATGGGCGGTGTGGCTCAGTGGGTAGAGTGGTTGTCTTGTAGTCTGAGGGTTGCCAGTTAGATCCTCGGCCTGTAGAGCTCATGTCAAGGTGACCCTGAGCAAAACACCAAACCCCAAATTGCTCCTGATGGGTGGTGGTTGAGTGCCTTGCATGGCAGCTTCCTCCATCAGTTTATGAATGTGTGGATGTGATGTATGATGGATTGGGTATCATTACAGGTACAGTAAAGTGCTATATAAATACCGACCATTTACCATTTACCACTGTTGAGCTGACTGATCGTTGATCATGTGGTTTGTAGGAGACTCCCTGTGTGGAGCTGGAGTTCTCCTGGTTCAACCAGACAGTGGTGTTTCCTGACGAACAGCAGATTGAAGAACACGCCAACTGGACCATCAGCAGAGAGTTGGGCTACAACTACTGCCTAGGACTGGTACTTCTCCTCCTCCTGTTCTTCAGCTTGCATTTGACATTGCCAGCTAATGTGATGTGATTTAATTCCCCCAAATTATCAACAACTGAACATTGGCAGATGTTCTCACTTTTGGGACCCTCTAACGATGGCTAATCCAGCATCCAACTTGCAACCTGTCTCTACTCTGACATCTATCCAGCCAGTAAAAATCTGTCTCATATTGACCATTGTTCTCTTACTCTGTCCCTTCCTCTCTTTCTTTTTCTCTCCTCGTCCGATAAGATCCTCTTGGGTTTCTTTATCAAATCAGCTATGGTGGCATTAAAATGGCTGTTTGTTGATATCCAGTTGCTGGAGTGTGATTTAGTGCAATAAAAGAAACCCATCAGTACCATAACCTGGTAATGATGGGTCAAACATTTTAACAGATCTTCACCAGTCAGATGTTTGTTGTTGAGCAATTGGACTGAATTTGGACTGGAGTTAAAACAAAGATTAAATTACCTTTAGAAACAATATGAACAACTAAGAGTAGCAATACTAAAAATACACACAAAGGACTTCATTAAATAATGTGCTAAAATGAATAAAATGAAAATAAAGTAACTTAAACAAAATTAAATAAATTAAAATCAAATAAAATTCTGTTCACTTTAATCACTGTATCCTTTAAAGGTTGTGATAGTAGCTTCCATTTTTTTTATAGAGCAGCCGTCTGGCCTGTGACAGCAGTGTTTCAGCCGCAGATGCAGAGCAGCTTCATTCTCTTTGCTCCAGAGATCCACTGTATGAGCTGTCTGAGCAGGAGAAGGACTTCCTCTGGAGACACAGGTAAGAGCGGGACTCAGGTAGAGACACATGTCAGACCAGGGTGCAGGTAGAGACACAGGTGAAGGAGGGGCTCAGGTGGAGACACAGGTAAGAGCAGGGTTCAGGCGGAGACAATTGTACGAGCGGGGCTAAGGTGGAGACACAGGTAAGAGTGAGGCTCGGGTGGAGACACGTGTCGGATCAGGGTGCAGGTAGAGACACAGGTGAAGGACGGGCTCAGGTGGAGACACAGGTAAGAGCGGGGCTCAGGTAGAGACACATGTCAGACCAGGGTGCAGGTAGAGACACAGGTGAAGGAGGGACTCAGGTGAAGACACAGGTAAGAGCGGGGTTCAGGCGGAGACAATTGTACGAGCGAGGCTAAGGTGGAGACACAGGTAAGAGTGAGGCTCGGGTGGAGACACGTGTCGGATCAGGGTTTAGGTAGAGACACAGGTGAAGGAGCGGTTCAGGTGGAGACACAGGTAAGAGCAGGGTTGAGGTAGAGAGACAGGTGAGAATGGGGCTAATGTGGAGACACAGGTAAGAGTGAGGCTCAGTACGAGTTGGGCTCAGGTGGGGACACAGGTCAGAGTGGGGCTAAGGTAAAGACGAGTAAGAGTGGGGCTAAGGTTCGGGTGGAGACAGGTGAGAACGGAGCTAAGGTAGAGACACGGGTAAGAGTGAGGCTCAGGTGGAGACACAGGTAAGAGTGACGCTCAGGTGGAGACACAGGTAAGAATGAGGCTCGGGTGGAGACACAGGTAAGAGTGAGGCTCAGAAGGAGACACAGGTAAGAGTGAGGCTCAGGTGGAGACACAGGTAAGAGTGAGGCTCAGGAGGAGACACAGGTAAGAGTGGGGCTCAGGTGGAGACACAGGTAAGAGTGAGGCTCAGGAGGAGACACAGGTAAGAGTGAGGCTCTGATGGAGACACAGGTAAGAGTGAGGCTCAGGAGGAGACACAGGTAAGAGTGAGGCTCAGGTGGAGACACAGGTAAGAGTGAGGCTCAGGAGGAGACACAGGTAAGAGTGAGGCTCAGGAGGAGACACAGGTAAGAGTGAGGCTCAGGAGGAGACACAGGTAAGAGTGAGGCTCAGGTGGAGACACAGGTAAGAGTGAGGCTCAGGAGGAGACACAGGTAAGAGTGAGGCTCAGGTGGAGACACAGGTAAGAGTGAGGCTCAGGAGGAGACACAGGTAAGAGTGAGGCTCAGGTGGAGACACAGGTAAGAGTGAGGCTCAGGAGGAGACACAGGTAAGAGTGAGGCTCGGGTGGAGACACAGGTAAGAGTGAGGCTCAGGAGGAGACACAGGTAAGAGTGAGGCTCGGGTGGAGACACAGGTAAGAGTGAGGCTCAGGAGGAGACACAGGTAAGAGTGAGGCTCGGGTGGAGACACAGGTAAGAGTGAGGCTCAGGTGGAGACACAGGTAAGAGTGAGGTTCGGGTGGAGACACAGGTAAGAGTGAGGTTCGGGTGGAGACACAGGTAAGAGTGAGGCTCGGGTGGAGACACAGGTAAGAGTGAGGCTTGGGTGGAGACATGTGAGGGCGGGGTTCAGACTAGCTTTCCCATTCCTGAGAAAACATAGTGTGTCTTTTCTATGCTAACGATGTGCAGATATTCCTGCCATGAGGCCAGATGAAAACACCTCCCCTTACTGAGCTTCTGGACTGTAGAAATGATGGAAAGCAGCAGTTGGTACGAAACCTTCTGCACTTGAATGACAGCAAAACTAAATATACCTTGTTTGGAACATCACCCTTTTTCTAACTCTCCAACCGAGTTTTAAAGGTGTCATCACCAGGGGCCTTATTAATCAAACTGAGCCTAGCAAAGCAAACTACAGGCGGCGTCTGCAGCGCAAAAAGCAAATCCTGCACTTCTACTGTCAGATTTATAAAAGCGTGCCCACGCACGTCGTCCACCTGTTTCCGTTTACAAATCAGTATCAACTCAATAGCCGGCGCAGGTGAGGGAACAGCTAGCCCCGCCTACATGGTGGCTATAAATGTTCAGGTGGACGCCTGTAATACATGTTGATCTAATCATTTCTCATCATTTCCATGACGGCTCGGGAGGGAAACAGAGGGGAGAAGTGGAATTTTTGGGGTGTGAGACAGAGAACTTGATGGACCACGTTGGAAAAGGTAAAAATGTTTACCTGGTGGGCACGGCGTGGACGTTACTGGTGTCAGAAAGACAGAATAGTGGTAGTGGGGGGGCTATCAACAAGACATTCCAGAGGAGTCGGAACCGCCATCGGTGATCAGCTGATCAGCTTTTCTCTTTCGCTGCGTGTGTTTATGGTTCAGCTCTGGAGGTAGAAACTAGCAGTTTAGAAAAGGTCTGATGGGGAACCAGGCAGGAGCGCTCAGCTCTGGAGGTAGAAACTAGCAGTTTAGAAAAGGTCTGATGGGGAACCAGGCGGGAGCGCTCAGCTCTGGAGGTAGAAACTAGCGGTTTAGAAAAGGTCTGATGGGGAACCAGGCGGGAGCGCTCAGCTCTGGAGGTAGAAACTAGTGGTTTAGAAAAGGTCTGATGGGGAACCAGGCGGGAGCGCTCAGCTCAGGAGGTAGAAACTAGCGGTTTAGAAAAGGTCTGATAGGGAACCAGGCGGGAGCGTTCAGCTCAGGAGGTAGAAACTAGGGGTTTAGAAAAGGTCTGATGGGGAACCAGGCGGGAGCGCTGACCAGGAAAAGGGGGCACAAATGATTGTTTTAAGTTCCTGATTTTATGTAATAATGAACTGATTAAAGTCATTATCTAATGTACAAAAGCAAAGAAAACCCAAGTGAGGTTTGGCTCTTTCTGTTGACACAATAAAAACAGGCAGATTACAAAGTCGTGAATAGTGATTAATCGTGATTAATTCCTTTGTAAATTGTAAATAATCTGATTAAATATTTTAATCATTTCACAGCTTCAGTTAAAACATAATTATAAAACCTAAATGAAGCTTTTCCACTCGACTGCTTCTGTTTCTGTTCTCAGGTAGTTTCTTACAGTTTTTGTGGTTTTGCCTGTTTCTGCCTCTATATCTGATTATCGTCTGTCTCCACCCATCTGTCTCCACCTGTCTGTCTCCACCCATCTGTCTCTACCCACCTTACCCCACCCATCTGTCTCTACCCATCTATCTTTACTCATCTATCTCCACTCGTCTGTCTCCGACCATCTGTTTCCACCCATCTGTCTCTACCCGCCTGTCTCCACCCATCTGTCTCTACCCACCTTACCCCGCCCATCTGTCTCTACCCATCTATCTTTACTCATCTATCTCCACCCATCTGTCTCTACCCGCCTGTCTCCACCCATCTGTCTCTACCTGCCTTACCCCACCCATCTGTCTCTACCCATCTATCTTTACTCATCTATCTCCACTCGTCTGTCTCCGACCATCTGTTTCCACCCGTCTGTCTCTACCCGCCTGTCTCCACCCATCTGTCTCTACCCACCTTACCCCACCCATCTGTCTCTACCCATCTATCTTTACTCATCTATCTCCTCTCGTCTGTCTCCGACTATCTGTTTCCACCCATCTGTCTCTACCCATCTTACCTCACCCATCTGTCTCTACCCATCTATCTTTACTCGTCCATCTCCACTCATCTGTCTCCGACCATCTGTTTCCACCCATCTGTCTCTACCCATCTATCTTTACTCATCTATCTCCACTCGTCTGTCTCCGACCATCTGTTTCCACCCATCTGTCTCTACCCGCCTGTCTCCACCCATCTGTCTCTACCCACCTTACCCCACCCATCTGTCTCTACCCATCTATCTTTACTCATCTATCTCCACCCGTCTGTCTCTACCGACCTTACTCCACCCATCTGTCTCTACCTGCCTGTCTCCACCCATCTGTCTCTACCCACCTTACCCCACCCATCTGTCTCTACCCATCTATCTTTACTCATCTATCTCCTCTCATCTGTCTCCGACTATCTGTTTCCACCCATCTGTCTCTACCCGCCTGTCTCCACCCATCTATCTTTACTTATCTATCTCCACCCATCTGTCTCTGACCATCTGTTTCCACCCATCTGTCTCTACCCGCATGTCTCCACCCATCTATCTTTACTCATCTATCTCCACTCGTCTGTCTCTGACCATCTGTTTCCACCCACCTGTTTCTACCCACCTTACTCCACCCATCTGTCTCTACCTGCCTGTCTCCACCCATCTATCTTTACTCATCTATTTCCACTTGTCTGTCTCCGACCATCTGTTTCCACCCACCTGTTTCTACCCACCTTACTCCACCCATCTATCTTTACTCATCTATCTCCACTTGTCTGTCTCTGACCATTTGTTTCCACCCATCTGTCTCTACCTGCCTGTCTCCACCCATCTATCTTTACTCATCTATCTCCACTCATTTGTCTCCACCCATCTGTCTCCACCTGTCTGTCTACAGACATTACTGTGTTAACATCCCAGAATCTCTTCCTAAGCTGCTTCTTTCCGTCAAATGGAACTCCAGAGATGAAGTGTCACAGGTACAAACCCATTGTCAGGTTTGATTCTCTCACACCTTTAGTTCCACCTGTCACTCACCTTTGCCACCCACCTGTACCCGCCTCCTCGTTCTCAGATGTACTGTTTACTGAGGGAATGGCCACTGATGGAGCCGGAGTCAGCTCTAGAGCTGTTGGACTGTAACTTTCCGGATCCGATGGTCAGGGAGTTCGCTTTGCGCTGCCTGGTACAGGGCCTGACGGACGACAAGCTGTCGCAGTACCTGCTGCAGCTCGTACAGGTGCGTTCATACCTTCAAACCTGCCTTCATGGTCTGTGTAATCGTTGGGTCATGCATGTCAGTACAAGATCTGTATGTCAGCAGGTGTTGAAGTATGAGATGTACCTGGACAACCCGTTGGCTCGATTTCTCATCAAGAAAGCTCTAACCAATCAGAGGATAGGACACTTCTTCTTCTGGCACCTTAAGTCAGTACAAAGCCCTGATTCTTACCTGAATGGACCTGTGATAAACACGCTACCTGTTCTAAACCCTGTCTGTGTGATCATGTTACAGGTCAGAGATGCACAACAAGACTGTTTCCAGAAGGTTCGGTCTACTGCTGGAAGCTTTTTGCAGAGCCTGCGGCATGTACCTGAAACACCTAAACAGACAGGTGAGCACGCCACCTGGAGAGACAGGTGAGAACTCCAACACCTAGACAGGTGAGCATTTCCACACAGACAGGTGAACACAGACAGGTGAGCACAGACAGGTGAGCACAGACAGGTGACCACGCCACCTGGAGAGACAGGTGAGAACTCCAACACCTAGACAGGTGAGCATTTCCACACAGACAGGTGAACACAGACAGGTGAACACAGACAGGTGAGCACAGACAGGTGAGCATTTCCACACAGACAGGTGAACACAGACAGGTGAACACAGACAGGTGAACACAGACAGGTGAACACAGACAGGTGAGCACGCCACCTGGAGAGACAGGTGAGAACTCCAACACCTAGACAGGTGAGCATTTCCACACAAACAGGTGAACACAGACAGGTGAGCACAGACAGGTGAGCACTCCAGTAACTGGAAAGTGACTGCTGGCTCTGTAATGAATCAGTGTAATTGTTTCTAATGGTCATTAATTATTTAAGCTACTGCCATCTGGTGGTTCAGTGTGAAACCACAGTTTTGTGTGTGTGTGTGTGTGTGTGTGTGTGTGTGTGTGTGTGTGTGTGTGTGTGTGTGTGTGTGTGTGTGTGCGTGGGTGGGTGTGCAGGTGGAGGCCATGGAGAAACTGGTGAATCTCACTGACACACTGAAGCAGGAGAAAAAAGATGAGACTCAGAAAGTAAACGACCAACCAGCATCTTCTGACATCTGACTCTGTGCTATGATTGGCTGAGAGTGACGTGTTGCTGTGCTTTGATTGGTTGTCAGACTCAGATGAAGTTCCTGGTTGAACACATGTCTCGTCCAGACTACATGGAAGCTCTTCAAGGATTTGTCTCTCCTCTGAACCCAGTTCATCAGCTGGGAAACCTCAGGTAGATAATTCCTCAGTGACTGGCTGACTGACTGACTGACTGACTGACTGACTGACTGACTGGCTGGCTGGCTGGCTGGCTGGCTGACTGACTGACTGACTGACTGACTGGCTGCCTGGCTGGCTGGCTGACTGACTGACTGACTGACTAGCTGGCTGGCTAGCTGACTGGCTGGCTGACTGACTGACTGACTGACTGGCTGGCTGGCTGGCTGGCTGACTGGCTGGCTGGCTGGCTGGCTGGCTGGCTGGCTGGCTGGCTGACTGACTGACTGACTGGCTGACTGACTGGCTAATAAAATGAGTTGAAGGACGAAACTCCAGTAAGACCCCGTACTGTCTGCAGACTGGAGGTGTGCAGGATCATGTCCTCGGCCAAGCGCCCCCTGTGGTTGAACTGGGAGAACCCTGACATCATGTCTGAGCTGCTCTTCACCAACAATGAGATCATCTTCAAGAACGGAGACGGTAGCGGGCCCAGCACTGTTTTCACTGCACCATGCTAACCGTGCTAGCAGCAGAGCAGTGCAGGGGATTGTGGGTAACCAAGACTTTTCTGTGTGCAGACCTACGTCAGGACATGCTGACGCTCCAGATAATTAAGATCATGGAAAACATCTGGCAGAACCAAGGCCTGGACCTGCGGTGAGTCTGTGACCTCATCAGAGTGTGTGACATCATACCAGGCAGGGCTTACCTGTACGCGTTCTTGTTCCTCTCCAGCATGCTGCCGTACGGCTGCCTGTCCATTGGGGACTGTGTGGGTCTGATCGAGGTGGTGAAGAACAGCTTCACCATCATGCAGATTCAGTGTAAAGGAGGCCTGAAGGGGGCGCTGCAGTTCAACTCCAACACGCTGCACCACTGGATCAAGGACAAGAACCGTGGAGAGGCGTTAGTACACCACCTGTCTGTCTGACAATGTACCTGTCTGTCAGTTTACAAGCCTGTCTGTCTGACAATGTACCTGTCTGTTTACACACCTGTGTGTCTGACAATGTACACCACCTGTTTGACTGACAAAGTACCTGTCTGTTTACACACCTGTCTGTCTGACAATGTACCTGTCTGTCAGTTTACAAGCCTGTCTGTCTGACAATGTACCTGTCTATCTGACAACGTATCTGTCTGTTTACACACCTGTCTGTCTGACAATGTACACCACCTTTCTTTCTGACAAGGTACCTATCTGTTTACACACCTGTTTGTCTGACAATGTACCTGTCTATCTGACAAAGTACCTATCTGTTTACACACCTGTCTGTCTGACAATGTACACCACCTTTCTTTCTGACAAGGTACCTTTCTGTTTACACACCTGTTTGTCTGACAATGTACCTGTCTATCTGACAAAGTACCTATCTGTTTACACACCTGTTTGTCTGACAATGTACCTGTCTATCTGACAACGTATCTGTCTGTTTACACACCTGTCTGTCTGACAATGTACACCATCTTTCTTTCTGACAAGGTACCTATCTGTTTACACACCTGTTTGTCTGACAATGTACCTGTCTATCTGACAACGTATCTGTCTGTTTACACACCTGTCTGTCTGACAATGTACACCACCTTTCTTTCTGACAAGGTACCTTTCTGTTTACACACCTGTTTGTCTGACAATGTACCTGTCTATCTGACAAAGTACCTATCTGTTTACACACCTGTCTGTCTGACAATGTACACCACCTTTCTCTCTGACAAGGTACCTGTCTGTTTACACACCTGTCTGTCCTAGAACATACCTGTCTGTCGGTTTCCAAACTTGTCTGTCTGACAATGTACTTGTCTGTATACACACGTGTGTGTCTGACAATGTACACCACCTGTCTATCTGACAACGTACCTATTTGTTTACACACCTGTCTGTCTGACAATGTACACCACCTTTCTTTCTGACAAGGTATCTATCTGTTTACACACCTGTCTGTCTGACATTGTACACCACCTGTCTGTCTGACAATGTACCTGTCTGTCAGTTCACAACCCTGTCTGTCTGACAATGTACCTGTCTATCTGACAACGTACCTGTCTGTTTACACACCTGTCTGTCTGACAATGTACCTGTCTATCTGACAACGTACCTGTCTGTTTACACACCTGTCTGTCTGACAATGTACCTGTCTGTATACACACTTGTGTGTCTGACAATGTACACCACCTGTCTTTCTGACAAAGTACCTGTCTGTCTGACAACGTACCTGTCTGTCTGACAATGTACCTGTCTATCTGACAAAGTACCTGTCTGTTTACACACCTGTTTGTCCTAGAACGTACCTGTCTGTCGGTTTAAAAACTTGTCTGTCTGACAAAGTACCTATCTGTTTACACACCTGTGTGTCTGACAATGTACACCACCTGTTTGACTGACAAAGTACCTGTCTGTTTACACACCTGTCTGTCTGACAATGTACACCACCTGTGTGTCTAACGACGTACCTGTCTGTCTGACAGTGTTCCTATCTGTTTACACACCTGTTTGTCTGACAATGTACCTGTCTATCTGACAAAGTACCTATCTGTTTACACACCTGTCTGTCTGACAATGTACACCACCTTTCTTTCTGACAAGGTACCTTTCTGTTTACACACCTGTTTGTCTGACAATGTACCTGTCTATCTGACAAAGTACCTATCTGTTTACACACCTGTTTGTCTGACAATGTACCTGTCTATCTGACAACGTATCTGTCTGTTTACACACCTGTCTGTCTGACAATGTACACCATCTTTCTTTCTGACAAGGTACCTATCTGTTTACACACCTGTTTGTCTGACAATGTACCTGTCTATCTGACAACGTATCTGTCTGTTTACACACCTGTCTGTCTGACAATGTACACCACCTTTCTTTCTGACAAGGTACCTTTCTGTTTACACACCTGTTTGTCTGACAATGTACCTGTCTATCTGACAAAGTACCTATCTGTTTACACACCTGTCTGTCTGACAATGTACACCACCTTTCTCTCTGACAAGGTACCTGTCTGTTTACACACCTGTCTGTCCTAGAACATACCTGTCTGTCGGTTTCCAAACTTGTCTGTCTGACAATGTACTTGTCTGTATACACACGTGTGTGTCTGACAATGTACACCACCTGTCTATCTGACAACGTACCTATTTGTTTACACACCTGTCTGTCTGACAATGTACACCACCTTTCTTTCTGACAAGGTATCTATCTGTTTACACACCTGTCTGTCTGACATTGTACACCACCTGTCTGTCTGACAATGTACCTGTCTGTCAGTTCACAACCCTGTCTGTCTGACAATGTACCTGTCTATCTGACAACGTACCTGTCTGTTTACACACCTGTCTGTCTGACAATGTACCTGTCTATCTGACAACGTACCTGTCTGTTTACACACCTGTCTGTCTGACAATGTACCTGTCTGTATACACACTTGTGTGTCTGACAATGTACACCACCTGTCTTTCTGACAAAGTACCTGTCTGTCTGACAACGTACCTGTCTGTCTGACAATGTACCTGTCTATCTGACAAAGTACCTGTCTGTTTACACACCTGTTTGTCCTAGAACGTACCTGTCTGTCGGTTTAAAAACTTGTCTGTCTGACAAAGTACCTATCTGTTTACACACCTGTGTGTCTGACAATGTACACCACCTGTTTGACTGACAAAGTACCTGTCTGTTTACACACCTGTCTGTCTGACAATGTACACCACCTGTGTGTCTAACGACGTACCTGTCTGTCTGACAGTGTTCCTATCTGTTTACACACCTGTCTTTCTGACAACATGCCTGTCTGTTTACACACCTGTGTGTCTGACAATGTACCTGTCTTTTTACACACCTGTGTGTCTGACAACATGCCTGTCTGTTTACACACCTGTGTGTCTGACAACATGCCTGTCTGTTTACACACCTGTCTGTCTGACAATGTACACCACTTGTCTGTCTGACAATGTACCTGTCTGTCAGTTTACATACCTGTCTGTCTGACAAAGTACCTCTTTGTTTACACACTAGTGTGTCTGACAACATGCCTGTCAGTTTACAAACCTGTCTGTCTGACAATGTACCTGTCTGTTTACACACCTGTCTGTCTGACAACATGCCTGTCTGTTTACACACCTGTGTGTCTGACAATGTACACCACCTGTATGTCTGACAATGTACATGTCTGTCAGTTTACAAACCTGTCTGTCTGACAATGTACCTGTCTGTTTACACACCTGTCTGTCTGACAACCTGCCTGTCTGTTTACACACCTGTGTGTCTGACAACATGCCTGTCTGTTTACACACCTGTCTGTCTGACAATGTACACCACTTGTCTGTCTGACAATGTACCTGTCTGTCAGTTTACAACCTGTGTGTCTGACAACATGCCTGTCTGTTTACACACTTGTCGGTCTGACAATGTACACAGCCTTTCTTTCTGATAAAGTACCTGTCTGTCTGACAACGTACCTGTCTGTACACAAACCTGTCTGTCTGACAACGTACCTGTCTGTCGATTTACAAACCTGCCGGTCTGACAATGTACCTGTCTGTCTGACAATGTACTTGTCTGTTTACACACCTGTCTGTATGACAATGTACCTGTCTGTCTGACAACATACCTTTCTGTTTACACACCTGTGTGTCTGACACCGTACACCACCTTTCTGTCTGACAACATACCTGTCTGTTGGTTTACAAACCTGTCTGTCTGACAACGTACCTGTCTGTTGATTTACAAACCTGCCTGTCTGACAATGTACCTGTCTGTTTACACACCTGTCTGTATGACAATGTACCTGTCTGTCGGTTTACAAATCTGTCTGTTTGACAATGTACCACTCTGTTGGTTTACAAACCTGTCTGTCTGACAGTGTACCTGTCTGTCTAATAACGTAACTGTCTGTCGGTTCACAAACCTGTCTGTCTAACAATGTACCTATCTGTCTGTCAATGTACCTGTCTGTTAACATACCTGTGTTTCTGACAACTTACACCACCTGTCTGTCTGAGAATGTAGCTGTCTGTTGGTTTACAAACCTGTGTGTCTGACAACGTACCTGTCTGTTGGTTTACAAACCTGTCTGTCTGACAACGTACCTGTCTGTCGATTTACAAACCTGCCTGTCTGACAATGTACTTGTCTGTCTGACAATGTACCTGTCTGTTTACACACCTGTCTGTATGACAATGTACCTGTCTGTCGGTTTACAAACCTGTCTGTTTGACAATGTACCACTCTGTCGGTTTACAACCCTGTCTGTCTGACAGAGTACCTGTCTGTCTAATAACGTAACTGTCTGTCGGTTCGCAAACCTGTCTGTCTGACAATGTACCTATCTGTCTGTCAGTGTACCTGTCTGTTAACATACCTGTGTTTCTGACAACTTACACCACCTGTCTGTCTGAGACTGTAGCTGTCTGCTTACATACCTGTCTGTCTGACAACGTACACCACCTGACTGTCTGCTTACATACCTGTCTGTCTAACTATGTACCTGTCTGTATAGACACCTGTTTGTCTGACAATTTGCCCCATTCTGACAATGTACATCTCTGTTAACTCACACAACTGTTTGTTTGAGAATTTACCTGTCTTTCTGACAATATACCTGTCTGTTGGCTTACACAGTTCACCTGTCTTTTTGACAAATTTCATGTGTGTCTGACAATGTACCTTTCTGTTTGCTTACAAACCTCTCTGACAGTTTGTCTGTCCGCTAACACCTGTCTGTCTGACATTTTACCTGTCCTTCTGACAATATACCTGTCTGTCTGAAAATGTTCCTGACTCTGACATTGTACCTGCCTTTCTAAAAATGTACCTGTCTGTCTGACAATGTAAGCATACAGAGTTCGTCTGTGTGCTTACATATCTTTATTTCTGACTATTTACCTGTCGGTCTGAACATTTGCTACCTCCCTCTAACTCGCTAACACCTGCCCCTCCTCTCTCTCTCACACCTGTCTGTATTTTTCAGGTATGATCGGGCCATTGACCTATTCACCAGGTCGTGTGCTGGTTACTGTGTCGCCACATTCATCCTGGGAATTGGAGACCGGCACAATTCCAACATCATGCTTAAGGAAAATGGACAGGTGAGCCACTGATTCCTCCTGACTCCTCCTCCTGACTTCTTTTCCTGAGCCTGACTCCTCCCCTGACGTCTGCTGACTCCTCACCACTAACTCCTCCTTCTGACTCTTCCTGACTCCTCCCCCTGATTCCTCACCGCTGACTCCTCCTCCTGACTTCTTTTCCTGAGCCTGACTCCTCCCCTGACGTCTGCTGACTCCTCACCACTAACTCCTCCTTCTGACTCTTCCTGACTCCTCCCCCTGACTCTTCTTCTTGGTCTTCCTACAGCTGTTCCACATTGACTTTGGTCACTTCCTGGACCACAAGAAGAAAAAGTTTGGCTATAAAAGGGAACGGGTACCCTTCGTCCTGACTCAGGATTTCCTCATCGTCATCAGTAAAGGGGTCCAGGAGTCCACTAAGACGAAAGAGTTTGAGAGGTCTTACCTGCTACTCACCTGTCTGCTGCTGCTCCTGCTGTATAGCTTTGACCCCGCCTCACCTGTGCTCACCTGTCTGTGGGTTCTGTAGGTTTCAAGAGATGTGCTATAAAGCCTACCTGGCCATCCGTCAGCATGCCAGCCTCTTCATCAACCTCTTCTCCCTCATGCTGGGCTGCGGCATGCCTGAACTGCAGAGCTTTGATGACATCGCCTACCTGCGGAAGACCCTCGCCCTGGGTAAGACAGAGAAGGAGAGGAAGAAGTGAAGTGTAAATCTTCATTTTCTTAAACATAATTAGACGTGATAACTGTCAGATGCAGAAATGATGATGTGATGGTGCATGTCGTGTAACCGGTGAGTTTCTGTGATGTGCTAGTTAAAATTTGCTGAGAATAATAACAAAAAGACCACGTAAAATGTTGCCCCTCCAGGTCCTATGCAGATAAAACAAGCAAAATTTAAGTCCTAGTTATCACCCTATAGATGTCAGTGTGCCATAATCCTGTCCTCGTCAGACTTCAACATACACTTCCCTCCAGCAGTATGAGAACAGGTTTTTATGCTGTAGACTACAAACATTTGGATTTGATATAAAAGATAAATATGAGACAAAAAAAAACCCATTTCAGCTTTAATTTCGTTATATGACACCTCGGTAGATAAATTTATTCTTACAACAACATTTCTAGGTGAGCAGGAGTTAAAGTGGAACTTCATATCTAGCTGCATGTCCCTCCCACGGCATTAAAATGCTGCTTTATGGCGTTTACATCTGGCTGACATCTTTCCCCTGATGAGCTCCTCTATCATTCTACTGTGATGAAGCATCTTCCAGTCAGTTTGGTTGTATCATCCCTTAAATTAGCAGTCAGAATGTTTCTGGTTACTTTTTCTCTTCATTGTGCTGCATCATCATGAAGATCAATGAGCCCGAAGAAGTCCCGTCCACTGGGCTTCACAGATGAACTTCGGATCGTGGGCACATCCTGGCGCATGCTCTCATCTGGTCGTGCTCATTAAACGTTGGGCAGCCACATTTTGCACAAGTGGAAGGCAGCTGAGGACCTGGAGACCCTGGCTTACAGAGCGTCTCAGTAATAATAATAATAATAAAGCTTTATTTGTATAGCACTTTTAAAAAACCAAGGTTTACAAAGTGCTGAACATCACACAGCAAAGTCAGGTAATAAAATCAACAATGAAAAGATATGTGCACGAGTACATTTTGAAAATAAAGTAAATAAAAATGTTATAACAAAGCCAGTGGATAAAAATGTGTGTTAAGAAGTGACTTAAAAGATGAACTGATGGTTCCAGCCTTATCTCCTCAGGCAGGTCGTTCCAGAGTCGAGGGGCTCGGACTGAAAAAGCTCGGTCACCTCTGGTCTTTGGTTTGGACCCTGGCACAGCTAAAAGGGACCTGCCTGAGGATCTAAGGCTGCGGGGAGGCTTGTGGGGTGTCAGTAACTCTGTCATGTAGCCGGGTGCCAGACCTAAACAAGTTTTAAAAGTAATCAGTAAAACTTTAAAATCAATTCTAAAACGTACAGCCAGCGAGGCTGAAACAGGGTCATATGTTGTCTTCTACTAAAATCAGTGAGAAGCCGAGCTGCTGAGTTTTCAACAAGCTGGAGGAGAGAGAGGATTTATTTTCCAGACCGGAGAGGAGGAGTTACAGAAGTCGAGTCTGGAGAAAAGTAGAGCATTGATAACTTTTCTAAATCGGGCCGGGAGAGGACAGGTTTGATTTTACTGATGGTGCGGAGGTGAAGGAAACAGGACTGGCTGACTTTTTTCATGTGAAGATGAAAATTAAGACTGGAATCAAGTATAACACCCAGGTTTCTGGCAGAGGGGGTGACATTAGAGGAGAGAGGACCGAGACTGTCTTCAGTATGACCTGTGGTAACCGCAAAGGTTCGATCTAAAAGACAAGAATAAAACCAATCAAGTGTCTGTGATGCCAACCCAGGTTTCAAGACGATCAATTAAAATATTGTGATCAACGTATCAAATGCAGCACTGAAATGTAAAAAAATTAAAATGATGCTCTCTCCTCTATCTGAGGCTAAAAGAAGCTCATTAGAGACTTTGAGGAGAGCTCTTTCAGTGCTGTGTAGGGCTTTAAAACCAGACTGATGTCATTTCCATTTATAAAACCTAAAATCTGATTAGACACAACTTTCTCTAAAACTTTGGATAATGGTAAATGGTCCGTATTTATATAGCGCTTTTCTGTACCAGGATACCCAAAGCGCTTTACAGTATACAGCACATTCACCCATTCACACACACATTCACACACTGATGGCGGAAGCTGCCGTGCAAGGCGCTCGACCACGACCCATCAGGAGCAACTAGGGGTTCGGTGTCTTGCCCAAGGACACCTCGACATGAACACGACTTGGCTGAGGATCGAACCGGCAACCCTCGGGTTACAAGACGACCGCTCTACCTTGCTGAGCCACGCCGCCCCCAAATAATAATAATAATAATAATAATAATAGTAATAATAATAATAATAATACATTTTATTTAAAAGTGCCTTTCAAAACACCCAAGGACACTGTACAAAGGAACATTAAAATAGTTTAAAACCACTATGTACAGAACAAACATTAAAACAGTTAAAACAATAAGTGCAAAACTAAGCAGAATGGAGGACAACAGAAAGATGGAGAATGACTAGATAACATAGGACTGTCTGAACAAATGTGTTTTGAGTTGCGATTTGAAGAGAGGAAGAGAGTCTATGGTACGGATGTCAGGGGGAAGAGAGTTCCAGAGATGGGGAGCAGAGCGGCTGAATGCTCGGCTCCCCATGGTGACGAGACGGGCAGGGGGGACAAGAAGCTGGAGAGAGGAGGAGGAGCGAAGTTAACGGATCGGAGTGGCAATGTGCAGGAGATCAGATATATATGGAGGGGCCAGAATGTGGAGTTCTTTGAATGTAATGAGGAGAATTTTAAAGTTAATTCTTTGTTTTACGGGGAGCCAGTGAAGTTGTTGTAAGATGGGGGTGATGTGGTGAGTAGAAGGGGTCTGTGCTGCAGAGGTTTGGAGGAGCTGCAGTTTCTGGAGGAATTTATTGGGGAGACCAAAGAGAAGAGCGTTGCAGTAGCCAATCCGGGAGGTAACAAGATGTGGACGAGGATGGCAGTGGTGTGGGGGGTGAGAGAGGGACGGAGACGAGAAATGTTTCTCAAGTGAAAATATGCAGACGGGTGATGCTGTTAATGTGGGAGTGAAAAGAGAGTGTGCTGTCGAGGGAAAAAGGGAAGCTTTGAGATCGGTCTAAAGTTGTTAAAATCATCGATGCTTAAACTAGGCTTTTTAAAAAGCGGTTGGACCACAGCATGTTTAAAAGAAGGAGGGACAACACCTTCTGACAAGGACAGGTTAATGATGGATAAAATGCTGGGCCCAACTGTGCTAAAAACATCTTTGAGGAATTTGGTGGGTACGACATCAAGATGTGGTTGTTTTCATGTGAAATAAAACAGAGGCTCAGATGGTGGGGGAGGATACCGGTCAGGCCTGGTAGACCCAAGCGTGTTGTGAGGGTCTGCTGGGAACGTCTGGCAGAGTCCCCTGTCAGAAAGAGTTTCAACTCCCATCTCCGGCAGAGCTTCAACCATGTTCCGGGTGAGGCGGGGGACATTGAGTCCGAATGGGCTGTGTTCCATGCCTCTATTGTCGAGGTGGCCAGCCGCAGCTGTGGCTGTAAGGTCGTCGGTGCCTGTCGTGGCGGTAACCCCCGAACTCGTTGGTGGACACCAGCAGTAAGGGATGCTGTCAAGCTGAAGAAGGAGTCCTATCGGGCCTTTTTGGCCTGTGGGACTCCAGAGGCAGCTGATGGGTATCGGTGGGCTAAGCAGAGTGCAGCTTCGGCAGTCGCTAAGGCAAAAACTCAGGCATGGGAGGAGTTTGGAGAGGCCATGGAGAATGACTTCCGGAGGGCTTCGAGGAGATTCTGGTCCACCATCCGGCGGCTCAGGAGGGGAAAGCAGTGCTCCATCAACACTGTGTACAGTGGGGATGGGGGGCTGCTGACCTCGACTCAGGACGTTGTGATGCGGTGGAGGGAATACTTCGAAGACCTCCTCAATCCCACCAACACGTCTTCTGATGAGGAAGCAGAATCTGGGGTAGCTGGTGCTGGTTCTTCCATCTCTCGGGCTGAGGTCGCTAAAGGTGGTTATAAAGCTCCTTGGTGGCAGGGCCCCGGGGGTGGATTAGGTTCGCCCAGAGTTCCTTAAGGCTCTGGATGCTGTAGGGCTGTCTTGGTTGACAAGCCTCTGCAGCGTCGTGTGGACATCGGGGACAGTTCCCCTGGACTGGCAGACTGGGGTGGTGGTCCCCCTCTTCAAAAAGGGGGACCGGAGGGTGTGCTCCAACTACAGGGGGATCACACTCCTCAGCCTCCCCGGTAAGGTCTATTCAGGGGTTCTGGAGAAGAGGGTCCGTCAGATAGTCGAACCTCGGATTGAGGAGGAGCAGTGTGGTTTTCATCCTGGTCGTGGAACAGTGGACCAGCTCTACACCCTCTTTGGGGTCTTTGAGGGGGCATGGGAGTTTGCCCAACCAATCTACATGTGTTTTGTGGATTTGGAGAAGGAATTTGACCGTGTTCCCCAGGGACTCCTGTGGGGGGTACTCCGGGAGTATGGAGTGCCGGACTCGCTTGTAAGAGCTGTCCGGTCCCTGTACGACCGGTGTCAGAGCTTGGTCCACATTGCCGGCAGTAAATCAGAATCGTTTCCAGTGCGGGTTGGACTCCGCCAAGGCTGCCCTCTGTCACCGATTCTGTTCATAACTTTTATGGACAGAATTTCTAGGCGCAGCCAAGGTGTTGAGGGGATCTGGTTCGGTGGCCTCAGGATTGGGTCTCTGCTCTTTGCGGATGATGTGGTTCTGTTGGCTTCATCGGGATGTGATCATCAGCTCTCACTGGAGTTATTTGCAGCAGAGTGTGAAGCGGCTGGGATGAGAATCAGCAACTCCAAGTCCGAGACCACGGTCCTCTGCCGGAAAAGGGTGGAGTGCTCTCTCCGGGTCTGCGATAGGGTCCTGCCCCAAGTGGAGGAGTTCACGTATCTCGGGGTCTTGTTCACGAGTGAGGGAAGGATGGAGGGAGATGGACAGGCGGATCGGTGCGGCGTCTGCAGTGATGTGGACTCTGCATCGGTCTGTCGTGGTGAAGAAGGAGCTGAGCCAAAAGACAAAGCTCTCGATTTACCGGTCAATCTACGTTTTACCCTCACCGATGGTCATGAGCTGTGGGTAATGACCGAAAGAATGAGATCTTGAATACAAGCAGCCGAAATGAGTTTTCTCTGCAGGGTGGCCGGGCTCTCCCTTAGAGATAGGGTGAGAAGCTCGGTGATCCGGGAGGGGCTCAGAGTAGAGTCGCTGCTCCTCCACATCGAGAGGAGCCAGATGAGGAGGCTCGGGCATCTGGTTAGGATGCCTCCTGGACTCCTGGGGCTTCAATGAGTGGTGTGCAGTCGCCTTGGGTTAGCCAGATCTCTGGTAAAACCAACAAGTCCAAGTAATTGCTAGTAATAAAATCGTAGCAAATGAATGTTTTGTTGTTGATGGATCTGCTATTTATTCTATTCTATTCTATTCTACAGTCATTTAGCAGACGCTTTTATCCAAAGCGACTTACATTTGAGAGTAAGAACAATACAAGCATGAATTCAAACAAGATGGGACGTCATAATTAAGTGACAGTCAGACCGCTTTTGAGTCCAATTGGACCCAGGTGCTGTCATGTAGTGCTAGTGCAGTGCATGTAATTAATTTTTTTTTTTTTTTTTTTTTGTCATTTTATTTAAATACAAGATTACGATTTCAGAATGTTTCTGTCAGAAAAAGAAAATCTAAACTGGAGAAATGATGAATCATTAACTAACAGTGATTGTTGGACAGAGATCTAACATTAAGTACAGCTAGTTTTATGAAGTTTACTCTGGTCTCTGTTGTATTCTGAGTTATACAAGGTACAGTTAACAGATTAGATCCATTCACCCCACAAACTGACCGTGTTCGATTCCTTATTTTACTAACACAGGAATCCTACTGGGTCCAGGCTTGATCTCAGAACAGCTGTCAGTAGTAGCAAAACTACAGCAAGGACCCTGAACGCATCATGGATGTTATCTTTGTTGTGAATTCTGCTGCTATGTGAACCTCCAGCACCTCCTCCCGTGTCCTGTTCTGCCAGGACAGATGATCTAAGAGGAGGATGAGGAGGGGGAGGAAGGGGAGCCCTGTATTTCTTGGTAGATGGTGGTCGCTGGGGTCCGGTCCGGGATAGAGACATCTTTTGAAGAAGAGGGTCTGGTGAGGGGGAAGAGCTGGGAGTTGATCGCTTCTCTGCTGTGTCCTTCGCTCTTATCTGTACATCATGTTTGGGTTTACCGTCCCAACAGCATGACGCAAGTCTGCACCAAGTAATCTGCATCCAGTTAGATTTGGATGCACACCATCAGGTCTGAATCGCTCCTTACAGTTCCAAAAGATACTGAAGTTATCAATGAACTTTATCCCATGGGTGATACATGCGTTTGATAACCATGTGTTCAGGCCAAGAAGTCTACTGAAAAGTTCAGTTCCTTTACCCGCTGTAGGAACGGGTCCTGAAATGTAAACATGGTGCTCCAAACTGACACAGTGTCTCAGGGCGGGACTGGGACAAAACGTCAGACCAGGAGACATTCACTCACTCAGGCCACCCCTGATCATATGCTGCACACAGAGGCTCACACCTATGTGTGCACAACCACAAATCCATGCACCCACATATGGGTAAACAAATGTCAAAAGCCCATTATTCTATTTCAAATTAAATTTATTTTTAACAGCCACGAACACAAAACTAAAAGCCACCAGAGCTTTTCACTTCCCCACTCATCAAAAGCTTCAGTACGACAGCACAAGATTCCTGATGAGCTAAACATGACTTATTTTTATTTCACTTTTTCTATGCCAGATTACTATAATAAATTTAATAGAAAATGAAAAAGTTGACTCAACTTAAAAAGATAAGATACAGTCCAACCTTATAAATGCTTCCCAAACTTGTTCAGCCCACCTGTAGAGCCATGTTTGGTTCAGCAGAAGCCACCAAATATTAGTGTTTGTTCATGTTTAGCTGTTTAGGTTTAGGTTGCTGATATTAGTGTTTGTTCATGTTTAACTGTTTAGGTTTAGGTTGCTGATATTAGTGTGTGTTCATGTTTAACTGTTTAGGTTTAGGTTGCTGATATTAGTGTTTGTTCATGTTTAGCTGTTTAGGTTTAGGTTGCTGATATTAGTGTGTGTTCATGTTTAACTGTTTAGGTTTAGGTTGCTGATATTTGTGTTTGTTCATGTTTAACTGTTTAGGTTTAGGTTGCTGATATTTGTGTTTGTTCATGTTTAACTGTTTAGGTTGAGGTTGCTGATATTAGTGTTTGTTCATGTTTAGCTGTTAAGGTTTAGGTTGCTGATATTAGTGTTTGTTCATGTTTAACTGTTTAGGTTTAGGTTGCTGATATTAGTGTGTGTTCATGTTTAGCTGTTTAGGTTTAGGTTGCTGATATTAGTGTTTGTTCATGTTTAGCTGTTTAGGTTGAGGTTGCTGATATTAGTGTTTGTTCATGTTTAGCTGTTTAGGTTTAGGTTTCTGATATTAGTGTTTGTTCATGTTTAGCTGTTTAGGTTTAGGTTGCTGATATTAGTGTTTGTTCATGTTTAGCTGTTTAGGTTTAGGTTGCTGATATTTGTGTTTGTTTATGTTTAACTGTTTAGGTTGAGGTTGCTGATATTTGTGTTTGTTAATATTTAGCTGTTTAGGTTTAGGTTGCTGATATTAGTGTTTGTTCATGTTTAACTGTTTAGGTTTAGGTTACTGATATTAGTGTTTGTTCATGTTTAGCTGTTTAGGTTTAGGTTGCTGATTTTAGTGTTTGTTCATGTTCCACTGTTTAGGTTGAGGTTGCTGATATTAGTGTTTGTTCATGTTTAGCTGTTTAGGTTTAGGTTGCTGATATTTGTGTTTGTTCATGTTTAACGGTTTAGGTTGAGGTTGCTGATATTTGTGTTTGTTCATGTTTAACTGTTTAGGTTTAGGTTGCTGATATTTGTGTTTGTTCATGTTTAACTGTTTAGGTTTAGGTTGCTGATATTAGTGTTTGTTCATGTTTAGCTGTTTAGGTTTAGGTTGCTGATATTAGTGTTTGTTCATGTTTAACTGTTTAGGTTTAGGTTGCTGTAAATCTACACATTCATTACTCATTCCTGTAACAATTACTAGTCCTGCTGTTGCTCTGTACCTGCTGCCAGTTCCTCTTTACTTCTAGTGGAGCGTCCTCCCTCTGAAACACCTGAATTATATCCAGATTTGCATCATATGGATTTGTGAACATAAACCTCAGACATCAAACAGCAGTGATAAAAAGTTGCATCATATCATTTATAGTAAAACCAGATAAACACACTGATAAACTGATTAAATCAAAAGTTCCTTCATCAGCATTTAACCTGGAATAATGAAAGTTTCCTCACTCTCACAGCTGTACAGCTACTTGTGTGTTGGACAGGGACAGATGTGGACAGGGACAGATGTGAACAGGGACAGATCTGGACAGGGACAGATGTGGACAGTATATGTGGACAGGGACAGATCTGGACAGGGACAGATGTGGACAGTATATGTGAACAGGGACAGATGTGGACAGAGACAGATGTGGACAGAGACAGATGTGGACAGGGACAGATGTGAACAGGGACAGATGTGAACAGGGACAGATGTGGACAGAGACAGATGTGAACAGGGACAGATGTGGACAGAGACAGATGTGGACAGGGACAGATGTGAACAGGGACAGATATGGACAGAGACAGATGTGGACAGAGACAGATGTGAACAGGGACAGATGTGGACAGAGACAGATGTGGACAGGGACAGATGTGAACAGGGACAGATGTGGACAGAGACAGATGTGGACAGAGACAGATGTGAACAGGGACAGATGTGAACAGGGACAGATGTGGACAGAGACAGATGTGAACAGGGACAGATGTGAACAGGGACAGATGTGGACAGACTGTTATAGCCAAGCGGTCAAAGTAATAAAATATCCAGCTGCCAGTTTAATAAAACACAAACAATGAACTAGTTCTTTATTTTATCCAGGTTAAACCAGGAAAGCCAGACATGAGCTGGTGTGTAGAAACGGTAGCATGTCCATGTGTAGGTGTGTGTTTGTGCTGATGTGGTTGAATAATAAAACATTTCCAGTAGAATGAAGTTTAGACAGCAGCTAGTATCCTACCAGCTCATTATTACAGCTACATAAAAGGCTCATGGAGAATCTCCACCAGGTCTTCATGTTATCTTCAAAATAAAAGTTTGCCCCCCTCCTGCATCTCTCATCTATTAAACGTTAACTCAAGGTCACGCGATGACTGGACACCTCTGCTGGTGGAGGATTTGAAAACATCGGAAATTTTCCGGCATTTCCCGCCTCCTCTACAAGCATCTTTTTCTCTTTCTGCTCCCCCTTTTTTATGTTTTTATTCGGCTACCAGCACCAGTTCCTCTGTCTCTCTGCTGTTCTCTCCTCTCCTGTTGATTAGTTCTCCTGTTTATTAGTTCTGCTGTTGATTAGTTCTCCTGTTGATTAGTTCTCCTGCTGATTAGTTCTCCTGTTTATTAGTTCTGCTGTTGATTAGTTCTCCTGTTTATTAGTTCTCCTGTTGATTAGTTCTCCTGCTGATTAGTTCTCCTGTTTATTAGTTCTCCAGCTGATTAGTTCTCCTGTTTATTAGTTCTCCTGCTGATTAGTTCTCCTGTTTATTAGTTCTCCTGTTGATTACTTCTCCTGCTGATTAGTTCTCCTGCTTATTAGTTCTCCTGTTGATTAGTTCTCCTGCTGATTAGTTCTCCTGCTGATTAGTTCTCCTGTTTATTAGTTCTCCTGCTGATTAGTTCTCCTGTTGATTAGTTCTCCTCTTGATTAGTTCTCCTGCTGATTAGTGCTCCTGTTGATTAGTTCTCCTGCTGATTAGTTCTCCTGTTTATTAGTTCTCCTGCTGATTAGTTCTCCTGCTGATTAGTTCTCCTGTTGATTAGTTCTCCTGTTGATGAGTTCTCCTGCTGATTAGTTCTCCTGTTTATTAGTTCTCCTGTTTATTAGTGCTCCTGTTGATTAGTTCTCCTGCTGATTAGTTCTCCTGTTTATTAGTTCTTCTGCTGATTAGTTCTCCTGTTTATTAGTTCTCCTGTTGATTAGTTCTCCTGTTGATTAGTTCTCCTGTTGATTAGTTCTCCTGCTGATTAGTTCTCCTGTTGATTAGTTCTCCTGTTTATTAGTTCTCCTGCTGATTAGTTCTCCTGTTGATTAGTTTTCCTGCTGATTAATTCTCCTGTTGATTAGTTCTCCTGCTGATTAGTTCTCCTGTTGATTAGTTCTCCTGTTGATTAGTTTTCCTGCTGATTAGTTCTCCTGTTGATTAGTTCTGCTGTTGATTAGTTCTCCTGTTGATTAGTTCTCCTGTTGATTAGTTCTCCTGCTGATTAGTTCTCCTGCTGATTAGTTCTCCTGTTGATTAGTTCTCCTGCTGATTAGTTCTCCTGTTGATTAGTTCTCCTGTTGATTAGTTTTCCTGCTGATTAGTTCTGCTGTTGATTAGTTCTCCTGCTGATTAGTTCTCCTGTTGATTAGCTCTCCTGCTGATTAGTTCTCCTGCTGATTAGTTCTCCTGTTGATTAGTTCTCCTGCTGATTAGTTCTCCTGTTGATTAGTTCTCCTGCTGATTAGTTCTCTTGTTCATTAGTTCTCCTGTTCAAAATAAAATGTCACCACTGATAGTTTTAATCAATCACTAATTAGTTAAGGTGAAAATTAACAAACACAAATCAGTTTTCTGGTGGGCGGGTGCCAGTTTCTGCAGACCAATCAGCTGCACCGATGTAGATCTCCTTGATTCCAGGCCACTGGGAAAAGTCCTGCTGCTCCCGACGGCCAGTCCGGGCCTGCAGTCTCTCCAACAGCAGAGGAAAGTCTTTCTTCAGGATCTCGGAGCCAGTTTTCCTCCTCAGAATATCAAAAGACCCTGTGTGGACAATAATCTTCATACCATCTGGATGTGAAGACAGAATGGTCTAAAGATCTCCATCAGTTCCCTGACTGATGTATCAAAAAGTGTTAGATTTCCCGTCTTTTCCATCCTCACATGCTGTTATAGAGTCTCCAACCAGAACTGAGTCCGATAGCTTCTCTAGTCCTCCTGTTTGTGGGATTCTGGCCTCTCCTCCTGGTCTGGTTAGCCCTGGGCTGACTTTTAGGGCTATTTCTTGAATTTTTATAGGTCCTTGCATTACATTCATCGTCATCAGTCTGACTGTCCGGTTTGGGATTTTCCTCAGCTATTCCAGTGTCATTTGAACACATCCAGGGAAGTGTATCAGCCTGGTCTGTAGCAGGAGGCTCCACATTCGACATGCCTTCACGTATGAAGATGTGACTCAATCCATTTGACAACTCAGTAGCTTGTACAGAAGCTACAACAGAGTCAATAAATTCTTCATTCTCTCTGCCTGTCCTGCTGTCTCTCTGTCCATCTCTCAGAGAAAAGCCAGCAGGAAGCGTTGGAGTATTTCACCAAGCAGATGAACGACGCCCATCATGGAGGATGGAGCACCAAGATGGACTGGATCTTCCACACCATCAGACATATGCCCAACGAGCA
The DNA here is from genome assembly GCF_017639745.1 of Melanotaenia boesemani. Taxonomy (NCBI): domain Eukaryota; kingdom Metazoa; phylum Chordata; class Actinopteri; order Atheriniformes; family Melanotaeniidae; genus Melanotaenia; species Melanotaenia boesemani. Next base: position 152,931 of record NC_055686.1, on the reverse strand, counting down.
CTGACACACACACACACACACACACACACACACACACACACACACACACACACACACACACACACACACACACACACACACACACACACACATATAGAATGAGCACCAATGAGCACATATTTATTTGTACAAACATACACTCATAGAGAACTTCTGTGTGTGTGTTTACTGGACTACTATGATGATGATGATGATGATGATGATGATGATGATGATGAAGATGATATCATTGTGTTGGTGGTTGTCATGTCAACATGACGCGCAGGTTCAGAAACCAGTGGAGTGTTTCAAGAGGCCAAAATCTTGCTGGGAACCCAGGATGATGATGATGATGATATTATGATAATGATGATGATGTTATGATAATGATGATGATGTTATGATAATGATGATGATGTTATGATGATGATGATGATGATGATGATGTTATGATGATGTTATGATGATGATGATGATGATGTTATGATGTCTTCCCTGCAGTGCTACAATTAGCCTGTGAGCTGCTTTGAACACAAACTGAGCTTTGACAGAACAAGTATTTAAACATTTTAAACAAACTTTATTGACAAACAGCGGTAACTTTATAAAAATTCAAAGGAACAACCTGAATGAAAAAAAAAACTTTATTGACACCAGCAGAACGAACACTGTGGACAAAAAGAGCAATAAAAATCCTTCCAATGACTGATCTTGATGATGACAATCAGCAGTTTTAAACCAATGTGGATGTAGAGCTGACCAGCAGTGGGCGGAGTCAGAGTTAAAGTGTTTTACCAGATTTCTGTTTCTCATTCATGTGCAGCATCTGACCGATGTGATCAATGAACTCAGTTATGGATTAAAGTCACACTTTGAACGTAATCTGTGTCCACCGCGTGTTTTCGTCATGCTAGTATCTGTCACCTGCAGTTACACGAGGTAATCTGTCAATTTATATGTAGTAATCTGAACATTAACATGTAGTAATCTGACCATTAACATGTAGTAATCTGACCATTAACATGTAGTAATCTGACCATTAAACATGTAGTCATCTGACCATTAACATGTAGTAATCTGACCATTAACACGTACTAATGTTATCATTAACATGTAGTCATCTGACCATTAACATGTAGTCATCTGACCATTATCCATTTAGTAATCTGACCATTAACATGTAGTAATCTGACCATTAACATGTAGTAATCTGACCATTAACATGTAGTCATCTGACCATTAACATGTAGTAATCTGACCATTAACATGTAGTCATCTGACCATTAACATGTAGTAATCTGACCATTAACATGTAGTCATCTGACCATTAACATGTACTAAACTGACCATTATCCATGTAGTCATCTGACCATTAACATGTAGTAAACCGACCATTAAACATGTAGTAATCTGACCATTAACATGTAGTAATCTGACCATTAACATGTAGTAATCTGACCATTAAACATGTAGTCATCTGACCATTAAACATGTAGTAATCTGACCATTAACATGTAGTCATCTGACCATTAAACATGTAGTCATCTGACCATTAACATGTAGTAATCTGACCATTAACATGTAGTAATCTGACCATTAAACATGCAGTCATCTGACCATTAACATGTAGTCATCTGACCATTAACATGTAGTAATCTCACCATTAACATGTAGTAATCTGACCATTAAACATGTAGTAATCTGACCATTAACATGTAGTCATCTGACCATTAACATGCAATCTGACCATTAATATGTGGTAATCTGACCATTAACATGTAGTAATCTGACCATTAACAAGTAGTAATCTGACCATTAACATATAGTCATCTGACCATTAACATGTAGTAATCTGACCATTAACATTTAGTAATCTGACCATTAACATGTAGTAATCTGATCATTAACATGTAGTAATCTGACCATTAACATGTAGTGATCTGACCATTAACATTTAGTAATCTGACCATTAACATGTAGTAATCTGACCAGTAACATGTAGTAATCTGACCATTAAACATGTAGTCATCTGACCATTAACATGTAGTCATCTGACCATTAACATGTAGTAATCTGATCATTAACATGTAGTCATCTGACAATTAACATGTAGTAATCTGACCATTAACATGTAGTAATCTGATCATTAACATTTAGTAATCTGACCATTAACATGTAGTAATCTGACCAGTAACATGTAGTAATCTGACCATTAAACATGTAGTCATCTGACCATTAACATGTAGTCATCTGACCATTAACATGTAGTAATCTGACCATTAAACATGTAGTAATCTGACCATTAACATGTAGTCATCTGACCATTAACATGTAATCTGACCATTAATATGTGGTAATCTGACCATTAATATGTAGTCATCTGACCATTAACAAGTAGTAATCTGACCATTAACATGTAGTCATCTGACCATTAACATGTAGTAATCTGACCATTAACATTTAGTCATCTGACCATTAACATGTAGTCATCTGACCATTAACATGTAGTAATCTGACCATTAAACATGTAGTAATCTGACCATGTAGTCATCTGACCATTAACATGTAGTAATCTGACCATTAAACATGTAGTAATCTGACCATTAATATGTGGTAATCTGACCATTAATATGTAGTCATCTGACCATTAACAAGTAGTAATCTGACCATTAACATGTAGTCATCTGACCATTAACATGTAGTAATCTGACCATTAACATTTAGTCACCTGACCATTAACATGTAGTCATCTGACCATTAACATGTAGTAATCTGACCATTAAACATGTAGTAATCTGACCATTAACATGTAGTAATCTGACCATTAAACATGTAGTAATCTGACCATTAACATGTAGTCATCTGACCATTAACATGTAATCTGACCATTAATATGTGGCAATCTGACCATTAACATGTAGTAATCTGACCATTAACATGTAGTAATCTGACCATTAACATGTAGTAATCTGACCATTAAACATGTAGTAATCTGACCATTAACATGTAGTCATCTGACCATTAACATGTAGTAATCTGACCATTAAACATGTAGTAATCTGACCATTAACATGTAGTCATCTGACCATTAACATGCAATCTGACCATTAATATGTGGTAATCTGACCATTAACATGTAGTAATCTGACCATTAACAAGTAGTAATCTGACCATTAACATATAGTCATCTGACCATTAACATGTAGCAATCTGACCATTAACATTTAGTAATCTGACCATTAACATGTAGTAATCTGATCATTAACATGTAGTAATCTGACCATTAACATGTAGTGATCTGACCATTAACATGTAGTAATCTGATCATTAACATTTAGTAATCTGACCATTAACATGTAGTAATCTGACCAGTAACATGTAGTAATCTGACCATTAAACATGTAGTCATCTGACCATTAAACATGTAGTAATCTGACCCTTAACATGTAGTAATCTGACCATTAACATGTAGTTATCTGATCATTAACATGTAGTCATCTGACCCTTAACATGTAGTAATCTGACCCTTAACATGTAGTAATCTGACCATTAACATTTAGTAATCTGATCATTAACATGTAGTCATCTGACAATTAACATGTAGTAATCTGACCATTAACATGTAGCAATCTGACCATTAACATTTAGTAATCTGACCATTAACATGTAGTAATCTGATCATAAACATGTAGTCATCTGATCATTAACATGTAGTCATCTGACCATTAATATGTAGTATCTGACCGTTAACATGTAGTAATCTGAAAATTTAACATGTAGTAATCTCATAATTAAGATGTAGTAATCTAAACTGTAACATGTAGTAATCTGACCCCTAACATTTAGTAATTTGACCTGTATTATGTATTAATCTTTTAGTAGTCTCATATCTAGGTCAGAAAGCAGGTTCACCTCCTTCTGTCTGAGCTTCTGTCTAGACTCAGACTACGTAACCAATTAGAGCCTGTCTAAATTAATCCAGAACTTCTGTCTAGACTTGGACTACGTAACCAATTAGAGCCTGTCTAAGTTAATCCAGAACTTCTGTCTAGACTTGGACTAAATTAACCCAGTTTCTGACTAGACTCAGTCAGATTATTACATATTAGATTTAAGATTACTACATAATACAGGTCAGAAATTGTTTACTTAGAGTCTAGTCAGAACTTCTGGATAACTTAGACTTGGTCTAATTGATTACTTAACTTAGTTTGCATCTTGTGAACCACTCTGGGTTAACTTAGTCTGAATCTAGTCAGAAACTGGGTTAACTTAGTCTGAATCTAGTCAGAAATTGGGTTGTTTTAGTCCTATTGCAGTCAGAAATCTGGGTTAACTTAGTCTGAATCTAGTCAGAAACTGGGTTGTTTCAGTCCTATTGCAGTCACAAATCTGGGTTAACTTAGTCTGAATCTAGTCAGAAACTGTGTTATCTTAGTTTTATTGTAGTCAGAAATCTGGATTAACTTATTCTGAATCTAGTCAGAAACTGGGTTATCTTAGTCTTATTGTAGTCAGAAATCTGGGTTATCTTAGTCTGAATCTAGTCAGAAACTGGGTTGTTTTAGTCCTATTGCAGTCAGAAATCTGGGTTAACTTAGTCTTAATCTAGTCAGAAACTGTGTTATCTTAGTCTTATTGTAGTCAGACATCTGGATTAACTTGGTCTGAATCTAGTCAGAAACTGGGTTATCTTACTCTTAATGCAGTCAGAAACGTGGGTTAACTTCGTCTGAATCTAGTCAGAAACTGGGTTGTCTTAGTCTTATTGCAGTCAGAAATCTGGTTTAACTTAGTCTGAATCTATTCAGACACTTTGGGTTAACTTAGTCTATATCTAGCCAGAAACTGGGTTATCTTATTCTTAATGCAGTGAGAAATCTGGGTTAACTTAGTCTGAATCTAGTCAGAAACTGGGTTATCTTAGTCTTATTGCAGTCAGAAATCTGGGTTAACTTAGATTGAATCTATTTAGACACTCTGGGTTAACTTAGTCTAAATCTAGCCAGAAACTGGGTTATCTTAGTCTTAATGCAGTCAGAAATCTGGGTTAACTTAGTCTGAATCTATTCAGACACTCTGGGTTAACTTAGTCTAAATCTTGCCAGAAACTGGGTTATCTTAGTCTTAATGCAGTCAGAAATCTGGGTTAACTTAGTCTGAATCTATTCAGACACTCTGGGTTAACTTAGTCTTAATGCAGTGAGAAATCTGGGTTAACTTAGTCTGAATCTAGTCAGGAATGCTGGGTTAACTTAGTCTGAATCTATTCAGACACTCTGGGTTAACTTAGTCTTAATGCAGTGAGAAATCTGGGTTAACTTAGTCAGTATCTAGTCAGGAATGCTGGGTTAACTTAGTCTGAGTCTAGTCAGGAATGCTGGGTTAACTTAGTCAGTATCTAGTCAGGAATGCTGGGTTAACTTAGTCCGCATCTAATAATAATAAAATAATAATACATTTTATTTAAAAGCGCCTTTCAAAACACCCAAGGACACTGTACAAAGGAACATTAAAATAGTTTAAAAACCACTATGTACAGAACAAACATTAAAACAGTTAAAACAATAAGTACAAAACTAAGCAGAACGGAGGACAACAGAAAGATGGAGAATGACTAGATAACATAGGACTGTCTGAACAAATGTGTTTTGAGTTGTGATTTGAAGAGAGGAAGAGAGTCTATGGTACGGATGTCAGGGGGAAGAGAGTTCCAGAGATGGGGAGCAGAGCGGCTGAATGCTCGGCTCCCCATGGTGACGAGACGGGCAGGGGGGACAAGAAGCTGGAGAGAAGAGGAGGAGCGAAGTGAACGGATCGGAGTGATAATGTGCAGGAGATCAGATATATATGGAGGGGCCAGATTGTGGAGCGCTTTGAATGTAATGAGGAGAATTTTAAAGTTAATTCTTTGTTTTACGGGGAGCCAGTGAAGTTGTTGTAAGATGGGGGTGATGTGGTGAGTAGAAGGGGTCTGTGTAATGATGCATGCTGCAGAGTTTTGGAGGAGCTGCAGTTTCTGGAGGGATTTATTGGGGAGACCAAAGAGAAGAGAGTTGCAGTAGTCAATCCGGGAAGTAACAAGACTGTGGACGAGGATGGCAGTGGTGTGGGGGGTGAGAGAGGGACGGAGACGAGAAATGTTTCTTAAGTGAAAATATGCTGACCGGGTGATGCTGTTAATGTGGGAGTGAAAGGAAAGAGTGCTGTCGAGGACAACACCCAGACTCTTTACCTGAGGGGAGGGCAGGTGAGTTGTTCATGGAAATAGGAAAACTGTTAGATTTGGAGAGAGTGGGGGGCTTGCCTACCAGGAGGACTTCTGGTTTAGAACTGTTGAGTTTGAGAAAATTGGATGAAAACCAAGAATGAATTTCTTGTAAACAGGTGGTGAGGGAGGTTGGTGGAAGTGAAGAGGATGGTTTGGTAGAGAGGTAGAGCTGGGTGTCGTCCGCGTAACAGTGAAAATTGATATTGTGTCTGCGAAGGATGTAACCAAGTGGAAGAATATAGATAATGAAAAGGAGGGGCCCCAGGACTGAGCCCTGGGGCACACCAGCAGAGACAGGGAAAGAGTTTGATTCATGGGATTTTAGTCGAATGAATTGTGTGCGGCCAGAAAGGTAAGAAGTGAACCAGGCGAGGGGGATGTGAGTGATGCCGATGGATGATAGTCTGTTGAGGAGAATGCTGTGAGAGATAGTGTCAAATGCTGCGGTGAGGTCAAGAAGGATGAGAATGGATAGTAAACCATGAATCTGAAGCTATGAGAAGGTCGTTGGTGATTCTAGTCAGGAATGCTTGGTTAACTTAGTCAGTAGCTAGTCAGGAATGCTGGGTTAACTTAGTCTGAGTTTAGTCAGGAATGCTGGGTTAACTTAGTCCGCATCTAGTCAGGAATGCTGGGTTAACTTAGGCTGAGTCTAGTCAGGAATGCTGGGTTAACTTAGTCAGTATCTAGTCAGGAATGCTGGGTTAACTTAGGCTGAATCTAGTCAGGAATGTTGGGTTAACTTAGTCCGCATCTAGTCAGGAATGCTGGGTTAACTTAGGCTGAGTCTAGTCAGGAATGCTGGGTTAACTTAGTCCGCATCTAGTCAGGAATGCTGGGTTAACTTAGGCTGAGTCTAGTCAGGAATGCTGGGTTAACTTAGTCAGTATCTAGTCAGGAATGCTGGGTTAACTTAGGCTGAGTCTAGTCAGGAATGCTGGGTTAACTTAGTCAGTATCTAGTCAGGAATGCTGGGTTAACTTAGGCTGAGTCTAGTCAGGAATGCTGGGTTAACTTAGTCAGTATCTAGTCAGGAATGCTGGGTTAACTTAGGCTGAGTCTAGTCAGGAATGCTGGGTTAACTTAGTCAGTATCTAGTCAGGAATGCTGGGTTAACTTAGGCTGAGTCTAGGCAGGAATGCTGGGTTAACTTAGTCAGTATCTAGTCAGGAATGCTGGGTTAACTTAGGCTGAGTCTAGTCAGGAATGCTGGGTTAACTTAGTCAGTATCTAGTCAGGAATGCTGGGTTAACTTAGGCTGAGTCTAGTCAGGAATGCTGGGTTAACTTAGTCAGTATCTAGTCAGGAATGCTGGGTTAACTTAGGCTGAGTCTAGTCAGGAATGCTGGGTTAACTTAGTCAGTATCTAGTCAGGAATGCTGGGTTAACTTAGGTTGAGTCTAGTCAGGAATGCTGGGTTAACTTAGTCAGTATCTAGTCAGGAATGCTGGGTTAACTTAGGCTGAGTCTAGTCAGGAATGCTGGGTTAACTTAGTCTGAGTCTAGTCAGGAATGCTGGGTTAACTTAGTCCGTATCTATTCAGGAATGCTGGATTAACTTAGTCCGTATCTATTCAGGAATGCTGGGTTAACTTAGACAAGGCAAATATATTTCATTTCATGTACAAGACAATTCAAAGTGCTTTACATAAAACCTTTCAGCAGGGTACAGAAAGCAATACAAGTGTAAAAATTGATTTTTTGTACATTTTATTGTTACAGCAAATTTTCTTGTAACGTTTAGGAAATAATTGGGAAGGAAAAATGAAGCGGGGCCAGTTTCATTAAAAATTCCCACCACTGCACCAAGCATCCCAGGAATTCCAGCAGCTGTGGCTGGAAAACACCTGATTCCTTATAAACAAAATAAATCATGAAGCTGCGTTCAGAACAAAGCAATCTAAAGGCTCTTCACAGATAGTGTAGAATTCAATCCAGTAGCTGTAGTTCAGGCAGAATCCACCTGAAGTAAATACAGTAAATGATCCATGTTAATATAGAAGGTGTGTTCAAGGACTCTAATCAAAGATCCACCTTGTATGTGGGTGTGCACTTTCTTCTGTGTTATGTTTATTTATTTTTTTAATGTGATCTTGGTTTCCTTTTGTGATGTCATTTCCTGTTCACACTCCTCAGTTTGCCAGCAGGTGAGTCTGGGAAGTGCTCCACGCTATACAATGTGAAAAAGGATAAAATCCTTTTAAAGGTCATACCTCGGTTTCCATGGTTATGCTGGATGTTTGGATGCTGTACAGAACTTTCTTTGGAAAGTGTTAATTTGTCCCTGTTCAGCTAGCTAGACCAGACCTAGTCTCTATCATGCAATCCGCTGGTTTTCCTGTTTCTTTCCCTGCTGAAGGAAATAGAAACTTATCGTTCAGCAGTTCAAAAATCTGAAATTGTGACTGGGTGGGCAACACACTGAAGGCATATTTTAATGTGTAAATGAGCTGATGTAGGTTGTAAATACTGACGGTGTATTCGTACTGTTGAACTATAGGTCGGCTCTCCTGTCAGGCTGAAAAGAAACCAGGAACCAATCAGTTTGTTTCTGAAGCAGTGTGCTAGAAAACAAGAACAGGAATACAGGAAACCCCTGTTTGTTCTGCCTGAGCTAAGATTCTGATATGCAAGTTGAAAAAGGTTTTACATGGAACCAAACTGGGTTTGGTATTTGCAGTTTCATTTTTATGTTACACAAACCAGTGTTTTTAAGGCAATGCTGCCACCTACTGGCTTCTTTAGGTATGGCTTAAAGTTGTTTGCCATTTTGTTTTACTGAGAAAAGGAAAGTTAACAGTGACAACAGACAGTTTCATTTAACATTATTGTCTGTCAGCAGTGCTTTCACTCAGCTTTTGCTCTACGGTTGCAGCTTCGGTACCTATGGCCACAATGTTTAGCGTGTTAAATTGTACTAGCTTCAGCCATGTTGTTTAAACTAGCTTCATGCTAGTGTTGTGCTACTATTGTGTGTTGTATATATCTTTGTTCAAATTATTCACGTGAAGTATTGCATCTACTTTTCCTTCAGTTTCACACTTTCCTTGTAATCATTAAACCTGTGAACTGTGGCAGATATCTTCAGTCTTGGTGTGAAAAGTTTAGCTGACATGCAGCCTGAATGCATCCAGGACAGAACGGCCCAGCTGTGGTTGGCCTCCCTACGCCCAGATTTGGTCTCTTTGGAGACACAGTGGCCAGATGTCAAGGGATGGATGAGGCCCAAGAAGCCAGACATAGATATAAGATTCAACAGAAAGGAACGCTTTTACATAAAGACAGTGTCTGCTTCGTGAAGTCAACCTGGGAGCCGGTTCCACAGAGAGGGTCCGATAGCTGGAGGTCCCGCTTCCTGGAGTCAACCTGGGAGCCGGTTCCACAGAGAGGGTCCGATAGCTGGAGGTCCCGCTTCCTGGAGTCAACCTGGGAGCCGGTTCCACAGAGAGGGTCCGATAGCTGGAGGTCCCGCTTCCTGGAGTCAACCTGGGAGCCGGTTCCACAGAGAGGGTCCGATAGCTGGAGGTCCCGCTTCCTGGAGTCAACCTGGGAGCCGGTTCCACAGAGAGGGTCCGATAGCTGGAGGTCCCGCTTCCTGGAGTCAACCTGGGAGCCGGTTCCACAGAGAGGGTCCGATAGCTGGAGGTCCCGCTTCCTGGAGTCAACCTGGGAGCCGGTTCCACAGAGAGGGTCCGATAGCTGGAGGTCCCGCTTCCTGGAGTCAACCTGGGAGCCGGTTCCACAGAGAGGGTCCGATAGCTGTAGGTCCCGCTTCCTGGAGTCAACCTGGGAGCCGGTTCCACAGAGAGGGTCCGATAGCTGGAGGTCCAGCTTCCTGGAGTCAACCTGGGAGCCGGTTCCACAGAGAGGGTCCGATAGCTGGAGGTCCCGCTTCCTGGAGTCAACCTGGGAGCCGGTTCCACAGAGAGGGTCCGATAGCTGGAGGTCCCGCTTCCTGGAGTCAACCTGGGAGCCGGTTTCATCAGGATCTCAAAAGAAATCCTTTTCTTCCCTCATTTTCCCTCCTAATCCATCATAGAAATGATGTGAAGAACATTTATTACAGGTGGTCACCTGACCTTTTATAGCCACCCTGTGGGCGGGGCAAGGCGCTCTGGTGTGCTCTGGTTCTGGAAACTGAAACAGGAGTTGGACGTGCAGGCAGTGATTAAGATGGTCATGGGCCCCATGTTTTTCATGTATGAAATGACAACATCTTACAGATGAAAAAGCTTTTACTTGTTCAGTTTGAATGCAAACATGCGGCACTAGTGAGAGAAAATTACAACACACAGGCAGACAGAACTGCACGGTGCAACTCCAGAATAAAACTGTTCCAACAAATGCATTATAATCTGCAGCAGTACAGACAAGCGGCACACCGCATCATTATGCAGCTACACGTCAGATATTCATTCCTACCGTGTTAGAACTTTTCTTTCTTGCTTTTCTGATGGGGAAGTCTTTAATCAGTCATGTAAAATCCACTTTCAGTGGACATCAGAGAGGTTCAGCCTGTTTTGGCCCATAGCAGATTTTTAGTCCGCTGGCGTTAGCTACAGGTAGAGTCATAAATAGTTGCAGTGCTATGTCAACACTTGGAAACAGAGAAGATCCTCTTAAAAACTGCAGAAGTGCCCCGGCTGGTGTGTCCTCATTTTCTTTAACAAGTTGTTTAAACTGTCCAAGTTCATTCACCAAGTCCTCCTCCAGATCACCTGGATATTTCTTCTAGAGATTAGCCGTGCCTGTGAGATGATGCAAAGTTGTTAAAAAATCCAAATATCTGCTGAATGTCTTTGTAGGAGTGATACGTCCGATCCAGTTCTGTCTGTGATGGCCATAAAAACTTGTTCTAAACTTGTAACGGCCTGACAGCTCAGCCTCAGGTTTATTTGATTCATCTGCATGTTTTTTCTTCGTCCTCGGTCTGAGCGTGTCCACTTTATAGTTTGGGACACATGTTTTAGGCATCACGTTCAAAGCTGTCAATCATGTGGAAGAGGTAGCACGTAATCCCTCAACAAACTGATCCGGTTAACAGCGTTACATAAGTCTGGTTCAGCTGCCTGCAGAGCAGCACTTATCTAGGCTTTCTCCAGTTTCTCCATCTTCATGTGCAGAGTTCTGGTTTCATTATGAGCAGTTAGACTAACCCTAACCCTAACCCATCTTCATGTGCAGAGTTCTGGTTTCATTACGAGCAGTTAGACTAACCCTAACCCTCAACTTTTGAAGTGATTCCTGAATTTTGCCATGGTTCTGGCTTTAGTGCTTTTCTCCGTAACGTGTTGACCATCTAGTGTCAGACAGACTTTTAAAGTCTCTATCCTGTGTTTTCATTAGGCTGTAAACCTGTAGCTGTAACAGTCTGCCAACTGGACGTGGATTTAGATTAAATATTATATAACGTCTGTATAAAATTGAAAAACTCCTCTGTTTCAATGCAGCAGGTAACACTGTTAAGCCCCACTAAATTAAGTGTGTGCACGGTGCCCACTCGGCCAAAGGGTTAATTTCTTTGATGAGTGCTTTCAGGCCACATGTTGGCAGCATCATCATAACACTGGCCCCTGCAGTTACTGATATCAAGCCCCATAACTTGTACAATATTGAGAACACATTGGCAAAACCTTAAGGAAACGCTCTGCAACGCAACCAGCTGGTGACACATACCATGAGCTGGTCTGCATGTGTAATACCAGGAGTCGAATCAACACTATTTGCCATTTTTATCTGGCTAATTATCTGTGTCAGGACTTGTTTCCCCATCAGTTCTTAACACTGTAGCTGATGAGAGGTAAGAGGGCCTTCCCTTGCCTGCATTGCTGTATTTTTTTATGTGCGCTTTCAAGAATGGATCAGATTCACTAATAACTTCCAAAATACTCGTAAAGTTTCCATTGTCAGGTTGCCCCAAAATTTTTCTATGTCCCCTGAAGGGCCGTCCTCTCTTTGCCACAACTTTACGACTGAAACCACCCTCGTTAGCACGTCGGTCCAGTACTGACATTCACCGTCAAACTGTTTTCTCAGTTCTGAATCAACACATCAGCACGTAACATAAGAAACCATGGCTTTTCTGTGGCTCTCTGATGCTTCATCAGGCCCGGACTGGCCGTCGGGAGCAGCGGGACTTTTCCCGGTGGCCAGGAATCAGGGGGAACTACATCGGTGCAGCTGATTGGTCTGCAGAAACTGGCACCCGCCCACCAGAAAACTGATTTGTGTTTGTTAGTTTTCACCTTCACTAATTAGTGATTGATTAAAACTATCAGTGGTGACATTTTATTTTCAACAGGAGAACTAATCAACAGGAGAACTAATCAGCAGGAGAACTAATCAGCAGGAGAACTAATCAACAGGAGAACTAATAAAACAGGAGAACTAATCAACAGGAGAACTAATCAGCAGGAGAACTAATCAACAGAAGAACTAATCAACAGGAGAACTAATCAAGAGGAGAACTAATCAACAGAAGAACTAATCAACAGGAGAACTAATCAACAGGAGAACTAATCAACAGGAGAAATAATGAACAGGAGAACTAATCAACAGGAGAACTAATAAACAGGAGAACTAATGAACAGGAGAACTAATCAACAGGAGAACTAATAAACAGGAGAACTAATCAACAGGAGAACTAATCAGCAGGAGAACTAATCAACAGGAGAACTAATCAACAAGAGAACTAATGAACAGGAGAACTAATCAACAGGAGAACTAATAAACAGGAGAACTAATCAGCAGGAGAACTAATCAGCAGGAGAACTAATCAACAGGAGAACTAATCAACAGGAGAACTAATCAGCAGGAGAACTAATCAACAGGAGAACTAATCAACAGCAGAACTAATCAACAGGAGAACAAATCAGCAGGAGAACTAATCAACAGGAGAACTAATCAACAGCAGAACTAATCAACAGGAGAACTAATCAACAGGAGAACTAATCAGAGGAGAACTAATAAACAGGAGAACTAATCAACAGGAGAACTAATCGACAGGAGAACTAATCAACAGGAAAACTAATAAACAGGAGAACTAATCGACAGGAGAACTAATCGACAGGAGAACTAATCGACAGGAGAACTAATCAACAGGAGAACTAATCAGCAGGAGAACTAATCAACAGGAGAACTAATAAACAGGAGAACTAATCGACAGGAGAACTAATCAACAGGAGAACTAATAAACAGGAGAACTAATCAGCAGGAGAACTAATCACCAGGAGAACTAATCACCAGGAGAACTAATAAACAGGAGAACTAATCAGCAGGAGAACTAATGAACAGGAGAACTAATCACCAGGAGAACTAATAAACAGGAGAACTAATCAGCAGGAGAACTAATGAACAGGAGAACTAATCAACAGGAGAACTAATAAACAGGAGAACTAATCAACAGGAGAGGAGAGAACAGCAGAGAGACAGAGGAATTGGTGCTGGTAGCCGAATAAAAAAATAAAAAAGAGGAAAGGGGGAGCAGAAAGAGAAAAAGATGCTTGTAGAGGAGGCGGGAAATGCCGGAAAATTTCCGATATTTTCAAATCCTCCACCAGCAGAGGTGTCCAGTCATCGCGTGACCTTGAGTTAACGTTTAATAGATGAGAGATGCAGGAGGGGGGGCAAACTTTTATTTTGAAGATAACATGAAGACCTGGTGGAGATTCTCCATGAGCCTTTTATGTAGCTGTAATAATGAGCTGGTAGGATACTAGCTGCTGTCTAAACTTCATTCTACTGGAAATGTTTTATTATTCAACCACATCAGCACAAACACACACCTACACATGGACATGCTACCGTTTCTACACACCAGCTCATGTCTGGCTTTCCTGGTTTAACCTGAATAAAATAAAGAACTAGTTCATTGTTTGTGTTTTATTAAACTGGCAGCTGGATATTTTATTACTTTGACCGCTTGGCTATAACAGTCTGTCCACATCTGTCCCTGTTCACATCTGTCCCTGTTCACATCTGTCTCTGTCCACATCTGTCCCTGTTCACATCTGTCTCTGTCCACATCTGTCTCTGTCCACATCTGTCCCTGTTCACATCTGTCCCTGTCCACATCTGTCCCTGTTCACATCTGTCCCTGTTCACATCTGTCTCTGTCCACATCTGTCCCTGTTCACATCTGTCCCTGTCTAGATCTGTCTCTGTCCACATCTGTCCATGTTCACATCTGTCTCTGTCCACATCTGTCCCTGTTCACATCTGTCCCTGTCCAGATCTGTCTCTGTCCACATCTGTCCCTGTCCACATCTGTCCCTGTTCACATCTGTCCCTGTCCACATCTGTCCCTGTTCTTTTGATTTAATCAGTTTATCAGTGTGTTTATCTGGTTTTACTATAAATGATATGATGCAACTTTTTATCACTGCTGTTTGATGTCTGAGGTTTATGTTCACAAATCCATATGATGCAAATCTGGATATAATTCAGGTGTTTCAGAGGGAGGACGCTCCACTAGAAGTAAAGAGGAACTGGCAGCAGGTACAGAGCAACAGCAGGACTAGTAATTGTTACAGGAATGAGTAATGAATGTGTAGATTTACAGCAACCTAAACCTAAACAGTTAAACATGAACAAACACTAATATCAGCAACCTAAACCTAAACAGCTAAACATGAACAAACACTAATATCAGCAACCTAAACCTAAACAGTTAAACATGAACAAACACTAATATCAGCAACCTAAACCTAAACAGTTAAACATGAACAAACACAAATATCAGCAGCCTAAACCTAAACAGTTAAACATGAACAAACACTAATATCAGCAACCTAAACCTAAACAGTTAAACATGAACAAACACTAATATCAGCAACCTCAACCTAAACAGTTAAACATGAACAAACACAAATATCAGCAACCTAAAACTAAACAGTTAAACATGAACAAACACAAATATCAGCAACCTAAACCTAAACAGTTAAACATGAACAAACAAATATCAGCAACCTAAACCTAAACAGCTAAACATGAACAAACACAAATATTGGCAACCTAAACCTAAACAGTTAAACATGAACAAACACTAATATCAGAAACCTAAACCTAAACAGTTAAACATGAACAAACAGAAATATCAGCAACCTCAACCTAAACAGTTAAACATGAACAAACACTAATATCAGTAACCTCAACCTAAACAGTTAAACATGAACAAACACTAATATCAGCAACCTAAACCTAAACAGCTAAACATGAACAAACACTAATATCAGAAACCTAAACCTAAACAGCTAAACATGAACAAACACTAATATTTGGTGGCTTCTGCTGAACCAAACATGGCTCTACAGGTGGGCTGAACGAGTTTGGGAAGCATTTATAAGGTTGGACTGTATCTTATCTTTTTAAGTTGAGTCAACTTTTTCATTTTCTATTAAATTTATTATAGTAATCTGGCATAGAAAAAGTAAAATAAAAATAAAAGTCATGTTTAGCTCATCAGGAATCTTGTGCTGTCGTACTGAAGCTTTTGATGAGTGGGGAAGTGAAAAGCTCTGGTGGCTTTTAGTTTTGTGTTCGTGGCTGTTAAAGATAAACTTGATTTGAAATAGAATAATGGGCTTTTGACAGTTGCATACCCATATGTGGGTGCATGGATTTGTGGTTGTGCACACATAGGTGTGAGCCTCTGTGTGCAGTATCTGATCAGGGGTGGCCTGAGTGAGTGAATGTCTCCTGGTCTGACGTTTTGTCCCAGTCCCGCCCTGAGACACTGTGTCAGTTTGGAGCACCATGTTTACATTTCAGGACCCGTTCCTACAGCGCGTAAAGGAACTGAACTTTTCAGTAGACTTCTTGGCCTGAACACATGGTTATCAAACGCATGTATCACCCATGGGATAAAGTTCATTGATAACTTCAGTATCTTTTGGAACTGTAAGGAGCGATTCAGACCTGATGGTGTTCATCCAGGTCTAACTGGATGCAGATTATTTGGTGCAGACTTGCGTCATGCTGTTGGGACGGTAAACCCAAACATGATGTACAGATAAGAGCGAAGGACACAGCAGAGAGGAGATCTACTCCCAGCTCTCCCCCTTCACCAGACCCTCTTCTCCACATCACCCAAGGTCTTCAAAGGATGTCTCTATCCCGGACCGGACCCCACCAACCACCATCTACCAAGAAATACAGGGCTCCCCTTCCTCCCCCTCCTCATCCTCCTATTAGATCATCTGTCCTGGCAGAGCAGGACACGGGAGGAGGTGCAGGAGGTTCACAGAGCAGCAGAATTCACAACAAAGATAACATCCATGATGCGTTCAGGGTCCTTGCTGTAGTTTTGCTACTACTGACAGCTGTTCTGAGATTAAGCCTGGACCCAGTAGGATTCCTGTGTTAGTAAAATAAGGAATCGAACACGGTCAGTTTGTGGGGTGAATGGATCTAATCTGTTAACTGCACCTTGTATAACTCAGAATATAACAGAGACCAGAGTAAACTTCATAAAACTAGCTGTACTTAATGTTAGATCTCTGTCCAACAATCACTGTTAGTTAATGATTCATCATTTCTCACAGTTTAGATTTTCTTTTTCTGACAGAAACATGGTTAACAGAAGGTTTATTGTCAAACGCAGGACAGGGAACCACACATGACAGGGGGTGAAGCTGGGCAGGCGGAGGGGGCCCCGAAGGAGGGACCAGACCCAAGCAGGAAAAGCCGGGCAACAAAGGTCAAACAGAGGCCGCATAGATAGCAAACTTGGTTCAGGGGGTTGACCCGAAGACCGAGAAGACCGGAGCAGGATCTCTGGAGGGTGAACAGACGTGGGCCAGGTGTTTGGAGGAAGACCCGGAGGATGAGCATACATGGACCGGGTCTCTGGAGGAAGACCTGGAGGATGAGCATACATGGACCGGGTCTCTGGAGGAAGACCCGGAGGATGAGCATACATGGACCGGGTCTCTGGAGGAAGACCCGGAGGATGAGCATACATGGACCGGGTCTCTGGAGGAAGACCTGGAGGATGAGCATACATGGACCGGGTCTCTGGAGGAAGACCTGGAGGATGAGTTTACATGGGCCGGATCTCTGGAGGAAGACCTGGAGGATGAGCATACATGGGCCGGGTCACTGGAGGAAGACTTGTAGAATGAGCAGACTGGATCTCTGGCGGATGGCCAGAAAGCTGCACTGACTGAAGCTGACCTCCAGAAGATGGGCAGACCGGGTCTCTGGAGGCTGGCCATAGGGCAGTATGAACTGGAGCTTGATGCATGGGAACACTAACAGAAGCTGGATCTTTGGAAGCCAATTGCATGGAGCTGGATCTCTGGGAGGCGCACTGGTTGAGGCTGAATCCGTGGAAGATGTGCAGGCTGGAACTCTGGTGGATGGCCAGAGTGCTGTATGGACTGACACTGGACCTCAGGAAGCAGTGCAGACTCGAACTGGATCTTTTGGACGCACACAGACTGGGGTTGGAACTCAGGGAGGCTTGCAGAGTGGAACTGGGTCTTTAGCAGGAGCACAGATCGAACCACTTAGAACCAAACCTTAGAGCTGGCATCGGACACAGCGGTGCTGGGCAGGACTTTGGAGCAGGCATTGGGACCGGAGACATGGACCTCAGAGCTGGTAGTGACATCTGAGCTGGTGACGACACCTGTGACAAGCACCTCAGAGCCAGTAGTGGCACCTGTGACATGGACTGTGGAGCTAGTGGCGACATTGGGAACATGGACCTTGGAATCAGTTGCAAGACCAGAGACTCTGACCGTGGAGCCGGTGGCGTCACCCATGACATGAGGCATGGAGCCGGCGGACGGCATTCAGCCCTCGCTTTTCGGACAGCGTCCTCTAACCATAGGTCAGCTGCTCCAGGAAAGGTGAGGTATTCAGCCCGCAAATTCACCAACCTGGTGGCGGTTGCCACCCATACAAAGGGTGGATAAGGGCCCCGCCAGACTACTCAGGTAGGAGTCCTTGTAAATGTAAATATTTCTCTGGTTGGATTGAAACGGTCACCCAGTCTGCTGCTCTAGAAATGTTCCTACTGCAAAGAGGAGGATGAGTCCAAACTACTGACCTGACCTACGTTACAGAGACAGCTGAGAACCGTTCAAATCCGTCTGAAATAAATACAAACAGTTTTTATTTACTATTAATAATTCAGAACCATTTTTTTCTATTATATCATGTTTTTTTTCTACACAATAATTAATCACCTCCTTCCTCAGGACCACCTGGACATGTTCAGGTGGGGAAGGGGGCGGGGTCTGGCAGCATCTGCTTCGTCTATTTTTTTTTTTTTTTTTTTTTAGCAGAGCAGCTTGCTTATTGTTTGCCTGCCTTGATTGTTGGATTAAAACAACAGTGAAATGAATAAAATCCAGAGTTTTCTTCAGAAATATGAGCTAATATGGAGCAAAGTGAGCTAGCTTATACAGACGTGGACAAAATTGTTGGTTCCCTTCGGTTAAGAAAAACACAACGGTCACAGAAATAACTGGAATCTGACAAAAATAATAATAAATAAAAATTCTGAGAAATTTAACCAGTGAAAGTCAGACGTTGCTTTTCAACCATGTTTCAACAGAATTATTTAAAAATAAACTCATGAAACAGGCCTGAATAAAAATGATGGTGCCCCCAGAAAAGACTGAAAATAATGTGACCAAAGGGACGTGTTAATCCAAGGTGTGTCAACTAATTAGCATCACAGGTGTCTACAGTCTTGTAATTAGTCAGTGGGTCTATATATCGGCTACAGGTGGTCACTGTGCTGTTTGGTGACATGGTGGGTACCACACTCAACATGGACCAGAGGAAGCAAAGAAAGAGTTGTTTCAGGAGGTTAGAAAGAAAGTTATAGACCAGCATGTTAAAGGTAAAGGCTATAAGACCATCTCCAAGCAGCTTGATGTTCCTGTGTCTACAGTTGCTCATATTATTCAGAAATGTAAGATCCATGGGACTGTAGCCAACCTCCCTGGACGTGTTCGCAGGAGGAAAACTGATGACAAACCAAAGAGACGGATAATAAGAACAAAAGAGCCCAGAAAAACTTCTAAAGAGGTTAAAGGTGAACTTCAAGCTGAAGGAACATCAGATCGCAGCATCCGTCCTTGTTTGAGCCAAAGTGGACTTAATGAGAGACGACCAAGGAGGAACCATTGTTAAAAACAAACCATAAAAAGACAAACTACATGCTGACAAGCCACAAAGCTTCTGGGAGAATGTCCTATGGACACATGAGACAAAGGTGGAACTTTTTACCAAGGCATAATGCTGTGCGTATCATGTGTATCCAGGAATGTAATATTACTGCAAATATTAACATTGACATGTCCACACATACCTGAAGCCAGAACCTGCGGACAGGTGTGCAGGACCACAAGGCATGGAGGTAGTTATCTGGTGTGTTTTCATTGCAGTGTGTGCAGATGTTTGATTGTGACAGACCCATCCTGAACATCCTTTCTCCTGTATAATGAGTTCTATGCAGAATTTTGAATTGTATTAGTTGCATATTTGAATTTTTAGTCATTTTAAAGGTGTTTAAACATATTTGTGACCATTTATCTTTATTAAAGTTACTGGATAAGTCACCCTCCCATTTTGAAGTTGGAAGACAGATTGAGTCTTCTAGTTTGGATAATAGTCTATATGTTTCTGATAACTTTGCGGCCAGACACTCTAACACAGGGATCCCCGTCTCTGGTCCTCAAGACCCACTGTCCTACAGACTTTCAGTGTTTCCCTGCTTCAACACCTGGTTTAAAATAATGGCTCATTATCAGACTAATGCAGCTGGTCAGAGATTTTATTTAAACCAGGTGTGTTGCAGCAGGAAAACATTGAATACCTGCAGAAAAGGGGGCCTTGAGAACCGGGGTTGGGGACCAGACCTGTTCCAAGCCTTTCCAGGGTCTTTCCAGGCTATTCCTGGCTGCAGATCAGCAGACCTGTGATCTCTGAACATCTAATCCAGATCAGGATTAACAGCTCGTCCTGAACCCATACAGAACGGACAACCACACACTGAGCCAGCAGAGGACTGCTTCATCACAAAACACACACACACACACATATACATGTGTGTGTTTAATTTCTGATAAAGTATAAAATGAGACCCTCAGAAACCAGCTTAGGATGCAACATTTACAGGTAATCCCCACAAGTTGACAATTCACCCCCACATACACAGTGAAGTCCTGATCCACCAAACAGGATTACAGCTAATCCTCTTCTGACTCAGGCTCTCTGCTGCTCTGCTTCTACTTCTTCAGATTGGGGATCTTCTGTGGACTAAAGCTGAACATTTCTGTGGACCAATGGAGCTCTGAGACAAAGGAATCAGCTCAATTATCTGAGGTAAACTTATCATTTTATCATCTGGACATGTTATAACCTGTCAGGACATGCTACAATCTGGACATGTTATAACCTATCAGGACATGCTACAATCTGGACATGTTAAATGTTGGGACACATTAGAACTGGGACATGTTACAACCTGTCAGGACATGCTACAATCTGGACATGTTACATGTTGGGACACATTAGACTCTGGACACGTTACATGTTAGGACACATTAGAACCGGGACATGTTACAACCTGTCAGGACACATTAGACTCTGGACATGTTACATGGACATTTTACATGTTGGGATACATTAGACTCTGGACATGTTACCTGGACATGTTACATGCTGAGACACATTAGACTCTGGACATGTTGGGACACATTAGACTCTGGACATGTTACCTGGACATTTTACATGTTGAGACACATTAGACTCTGGACATGTTACATGGACATTTTACATGTTGGGATACATTAGACTCTGGACATGTTACCTGGACATGTTACATGGACATTTTACATGTTGGGATACATTAGACTCTGGACATGTTACCTGGACATGTTACATGCTGGGACACATTAGACTCTGGACATGTTGGGACACATTAGACTCTGGACATGTTACATGGACATTTTACATGTTGGGACACATTAGATTATGGACACATTAGACTCTGGACATGTTGGGACACATTAGACTCTGGACATGATACATGGACATTTTACATGTTGGGACACATTAGATTATGGACACATTAGACTCTGGACATGTTGGGACACATTAGACTCTGGATATGTTACACAGACATCTTACATGTTGGGAGGCATTAGAATCTCCACATGCTACAACCTAAACATGTTACATGTAGGGACATATTAGATATTTGACATGTTACATGGACATGTTACATGTGGGGACACAACAGAATCTGGACATGTTACAACCTGTGAGAACATGCTAGAACCTGAACATGTTACATTTTGGGACATAATATAACCTGGACACATTAGACTCTGGACATTACAAAAATGTGTCCCATCTGGATACATTTTTTAAAAAAATCTGGAAATGTCAGAATCTGGATATGTTTCAACTTGTCAGGACATGTCAGAACCTGGACCTGTTACTTGTAGGAACACATTAGAACTTGGACATGTTACATGTTGGGACAAATTAAAACCTGGACATGGTAGAACCTGGTCATGTTATTTGTTGGGACACATTAGAACCTGGACATGTTACATGTTGGGACAAATTAAAACCTGGACATGGTAGAACCTGGTCATGTTATTTGTTGGGACCTGTCAGAACCTGGACCTGTTACTTGTAGGAACACATTAGAACCTGGACATGTTTCTTCTTCGTAGTGAGGACTCAAGCAGCAGTGTTCTGGACTAACTGCAGCTGCCTGATGGACTTTTTTTTTAGAAAACCCATTTCGTGTATGCATATCTAATGCTGCTTCTAACATGATCTTTTGCTTTTATAGTTTTATTCAACTTTTTTATTACATGTTGCTGTTTAAAATTTCTTCACTGCTATAGCACGCCTTCTTGGCCAGGTCTCTTTTTAAAAAGACACTTCCTGGACACTTCCAGCTTATTGTTTGAGTTCAGTTCATCAAATGTTTGGGGTTTGTTCTGGTTTCTGACCGTGTCTGTGATGTATATGTCATCATTTTTTATCAAACTGTGGTTCTGTGTCAAATTTAAACAAAAAAAAATGAATGTCTACTTCTTTGCAACTTTGAATGTTTACCTGAAATTTATCAACATGTTAGCGCATATTTAAATAAATTTAGAGCAGAAAATAAACTCTGGCTTTAATCTCCTGCAGGTTATCATGAAGAAACTTACCTGGTTGCTAGGGGCATGTCTGTGGTTGCTATGCATTACAGAGGTCTGGACAGCAACATTCAAGCTGGCCCTGGTTGGTCCATGGTCATGTGACCCAATGTTCTCCCGAGCAATGCCAACAGCAGCAGCCAATCTGGCATTGTCACGGTTACGAAGTGACAGTGACCTGAGCCGAGGATATTGGTATGATGTGAAACTTCTCGATGAGGATTGCTCCGCCTCCAAAGGTTTGCTTAAAATCAGCTGAAATTAAATAAGCTAATATTCAGAAGTGTTAAAACATTTTGGCTGTATAAATACAAATATAGTCATATTTCCTTTGGAACACATTGAGATTATTCTCTTCCCAGCTCTGATGGAATTTGGGGAGATGGAGGGATATGGCCACGCCTACATTGGGCCCTTTAATCCCGCCCTCTGCCATGCTGCTTCTTTATTGGCCCAACATTGGGAAGCGGGGCTTGCATCTCCTGGCTGCTTAGATGCTGATTGGCCAAACCTGCCACCCATCACTCCTCCCAACAAAGTTCTGTTCACTGTCCTCCGATTCTTCCGCTGGGCACATGTTGCTGTCATCTCAGGTGAGGCTCCAGTCTCATGTTACAGGGTGTAAGGCAAAGCAAGGCAGTTTATTTGTACAGCACATTTCATGTACAGGACAATTCAAAGTGCTTTACATAAAACAAAGACATTACAGATATTTAGAATAGTAAAAGGCATCAACACATAATCACAATAAAATAATACATTACATTAAAATGATTAAAAGCAAGATAAGTTAAAAAGTTACCGTGCAGATTTCATGTATAGGTGCATGAAAAAAGAAATGTTTTTAACCTGGATTTAAAAATGTCTACATTTGGGGAAAGTTTAATCTCCACTGGCAGTTTGTTCCACTTGTTTGCAGCATAACAGCTAAATGCTGCTTCTCCATGTTTAGTCTGGACTCTGGTCTGGATTCTGGTCTAGACTAGTTGACCAGAGTCTTTGGATCTAAGAGCTCTGCTAGGTTTATATTCTCTGAACATATCACAGATGTATTCTGGGCCTAAACCATAAATTCATTTATAAACAAGCAGAAGGGTTTAAAATCTATTCTGTGACTGACTGGAAACCAGTATAAACTAGAAACCAGTATAAACTAGAAACCAGTGTAAACTAGAAACCAGTATAAACTAGAAACCAGTACAAACTAGAAACCAGTGTAAACTAGAAACAAGTATAAACTAGAAACAAGTATAAACTAGAAACCAGTATAAACTAGAAATCAGTATAAACTAGAAACCAGTGTAAACTAGAAACAAGTGTAAACTAGAAACCAGTATAAACTAGAAACCAGTATAAACTAGAAACCAGTGTAAACTAGAAACAAGTATAAACTAGAAACAAGTATAAACTAGAAACCAGTATAAACTAGAAACCAGTGTAAACTAGAAACAAGTATAAACTAGAAACAAGTGTAAACTAGAAACCAGTATAAACTAGAAACCAGTATAAACTAGAAACCAGTGTAAACTAGAAACAAGTATAAACTAGAAACAAGTATAAACTAGAAACCAGTATAAACTAGAAACCAGTGTAAACTAGAAACAAGTATAAACTAGAAACCAGTATAAACTAGAAACCAGTATAAACTAGAAACCAGTGTAAACTACAAACCAGTATAAAGTAGAAACCAGTATAAACTAGAAACCAGTGTAAAGTAGAAACCAGTATAAACTAGAAACCAGTATAAACTACAAACCAGTGTAAAGTAGAAACCAGTATAAACTAGAACCCAGTATAAACTAGAAACCAGTATAAACTAGAAACCAGTGTAAACTAGAAACAAGTATAAACTAGAAACAAGTATAAACTAGAAACCAGTATAAACTAGAAACCAGTGTAAACTAGAAACAAGTATAAACTAGAAACCAGTATAAACTAGAAACCAGTATAAACTAGAAACCAGTGTAAACTAGAAACAAGTATAAACTAGAAACCAGTATAAACTAGAAACGAGTATAAACTACAAACCAGTGTAAAGTAGAAACCAGTATAAACTAGAAACCAGTATAAACTACAAACCAGTGTAAAGTAGAAACCAGTATAAACTAGAACCCAGTATAAACTAGAAACCAGTATAAACTAGAAACCAGTGTAAACTAGAAACCAGTATAAACTAGAAACCAGTGTAAAGTAGAAACCAGTATAAACTAGAAACCAGTGTAAACTGGAAACCAGTACAATAGAAACCAGTATAAACTGGAAACCAGTGTAAACTAGAAACCAGTACAAACTAGAAACCAGTATAAACTGGAAACCAGTGTAAACTAGAAACCAGTATAAACTGGAAACCAGTACAAACTGGAAACCAGTATAAACTGGAAACCAGTGTAAACTGGAAACCAGTGTAAACTAGAAACCAGTATAAACTAGAAACCAGTATAAACTGGAAACCAGTTTGAAATAGAAACCAGTATAAACTGGAAACCAGTATAAACTGGAAACCAGTGTAAACTAGAAACCAGTATAAACTAGAAACCGGTGTAAACTAGAAACCGGTGTAAACTAGAAACCAGTATAAACTAGAAACCAGTGTAAACTAGAAACCAGTACAAACTAGAAACCAGTATAAACTAGAAACCAGTGTAAACTAGAAACCAGTATAAACTAGAAACCAGTGTAAACTAGAAACCAGTGTAAACTAGAAACCAGTACAAACTAGAAACCAGTATAAACTGGAAACCAATGTAAAGATGTTTAATGTTCTTTTTAGGAAGTCCTGTTAAAGACCAGGGTGCTCATTTATAAAGCTTGCTTACGCACAAAAAGCGGCGTAAGTGACTTTCTACGGAAAGTTTCTGATTTATAAAAACTAACGTGGCGGGAAAATGTGCGTACCGGTACGTAAACTCTGAAACTTGCTTACGAACATTTTGGAGACGGGAAACTGGCGGTGCTGCTGGTGAGGTGATGAACTTCACCTTCATTCATGCATGCCATCATGCCATCATATCCGACACTAGTGCCATAGAATCATAAACACAGAAGCCTGAAATATAGATGCGTTCCTGAAATCATACCTGTAGCCGACTTATAGGCACCCCATAGGAATTTAATGTTGTCAGTGCAGTATGGTCTTACTTGTTTTGATCGTAAAGCAAATGCACTCATTTGTTCACAGAAGCCTAATTGTGACAAGGTGTGTAGTAATGAGTGTAATTACTGAGTAAACATAAATAGGTGAATTACGACCGTGCGTAATGCAGAACTTCACAATGGATGCGCTGGCACTCCTTGAAGATTTCGCAAACGGCAGGATCAGGATGGAGAGAGTTTTTAGAGACCATCAAGATTTCCTGGCCAACGATGATGACTGGCTGATATGCCGATTTAGATTTCCTAGAGCAGTGCTCTTAAATCTATGTGCTGAGTTGGGCCCAGTGTTGGCGCGATCAACCCGCCGGAACCATGCCATACCCGCGCATATGCAGGTGCTGACAACTCTCGGGATTCTGGCAACCGGCTCTTTCCAGCGGGAATTAGCCGACAGGTAATTTTAATTTAATCTAAGCTGACATGTTCCAGCCCAACACTCAGTGGGTTTCAATAAGTTGTTACATTCCATTTTAGGTCTGGAATATCTCAGCCATCGCTGAGTAATGTAATGCCTGCCGTTTTGGATGGCATTATAAAAATGAGCAGTCGATACATAAAGTTTCCATACACTGTAGGGGAACAGGCCAACATTAAAAGGCAATTTGCAGCATCAACCGGTTTCCCAAATGTAATCGGCGCGATTGACTGCACTCACGTTGCTATAAGGGCTCCAAGTCAGAATGAGTTTGTCTACGTTAACCGAAAAAATGTGCATTTAGTTAACGTGCAAGTCATTTCCGACTCAAACTTGCTTCTGACAAATTTAGTGGCACGGTGGCCTGGGTCAACCCATGATTCATTCATCCTGGCACACAGCAGTGTAGGGAATAGACTGCAGGCAGGTGCTTCGCAGGATGGGTGGCTTCTCGGTAAGTATCAACATACACTGTGGAAATCTCAACAAAGTCTCTGTTCTGAATTAATCTGCATAACCTGCAGGTGACAGTGGCTATCCCGAGACGCTGGCTCCTCACGCCTTTTGCGAACCCGCAAAGCGCAGAGGAGGCGCGCTTCAATTCCGTCCACGTTCGTGCGCGCTCTGTTGTGGAGCGAGCCATCGGCCTCCTTAAAAACCGGTGGCGGTGTCTTGATGCGTCGGGGGGGGAGACTTCTCTACCAGCCCAATAAGGTGTGCAGGATCATCATGTCGTGTGGTGTCCTGCACAACGTGGCACTGAGGAATGGTGTTCCCCTCCCACCTGGCCTCCCTCCCATTCACCATGAGGATCCTGACGCACAGCCCCCTCCCCGGCATGAAGACCACCAACGGGGAGCCAGGCTACGTCAGCAAGTCATGCAGTGTTTGTGAAAGGAATACAGTAGGCAAATCTCATTTTTTAACAAGTTCTTTTAATGACGTGGAAATTTCAGACAGTACAGCACACATTCCGCTAATTACATGACGGATTTGATGTAATTCATCACGAATTTCCTTCACAGTGTCGATGGTGTCCCTTTGTGTTTGGAGGACCGCATCTGTCAGCACGCGGCCACCTCCAGCTGTGCCGTGCGCCCGGGGCGCACTCGTGGTGGGTCTGACCATCTCCTCTGTGGATGTACCGGGGATCTCCTCACCCACTGCCTCCATCTGTAGAGTGACTGGAGATAAATAAAAAATGTTATTCGCTGCTTTTTACATGGCTGTTAAATTAAATAAACAATCATTTACCGGTCTCTGCTGTGGCGTCCGCCTGGTCTGTGTCCCCCTCATTCTCTGGCACTATGCCGTAGATGCTTGCGGGCCCAAGAATGGAGGCTATTTTCAGCTCCAGCGGCGTGGGGTTTGGTGTGGCAGGACCCCCGCCTGTGGCACACATTCCCTGGCGGTGGCGTGCCATCCTCCTCTTTGCCTCCACCTTGAGATCCGACCACTTTTTTTTAATGTCTGGCACGGACCTCTCCGTCACCCCCACACTATTGACAGCTGCAACAACGTGTTGCCACTCTTCTGTTTTCCGTTTGTTGCTGATGCCACTACCGAGGCCGCCAAATAATATGTTTTTGCGAGCCTCCACCTCACCAACAAGTACCTCCACCTCCGTCTCCGTAAAATTACGCTTCCTCGTCTTTTCGGTTGCCATGATTTAGGTTTAAATAGCAGAGATCAGCTGGTTCATTTATATGCAGAAATGTCCATGAGGTGCTTTGCATTGACCATTTATAGTAGAATGTGGGCGTGTAGGGGGCGGGCTAGCAGCAGAATTCACTTGCGCAAGCTTTCAGGCAGAGTGTGATTTATAAAGGGAAAATTGCTTGCACCTGTGCGCACGCACAGTTTTATAAATCAGAATATTTTGTTGCTTACGCAAACTCTGGATTCTTGGCGGACGTCCACTTTTAGTAGGAATCCTACGCAGAGTTTTATAAATGAGCACCCAGTACAGTAATCCAGCCTACTGGAGATGGATCATGGAGGAGGTTCTCTTGGTCTTTCTGGGAGACTAAACTTTTAATCCTGTTGATGGTAAAAAGCTTCTTAGTGAAGCTTTGATGTGGCTGCTGAAAGTCAGGTTTGAGTCTATCAACACTCCCAGGTTACCAACTTGGTCGGTGATTTTAAGAGCCCGAGTCTCCAGGTGTTTACCGATGCTGACCCTCTTCTCTTTCTACCAAACACAATAATCTCAGTTTTATCTTCATTTAATTGTAGGAAATTCTCCTTCATCCAGGTGTTTATTTGCTCCAGACTCTGACACAATAAGTCTATTGGACTGCAGTTGTCTGATGACAGAGACATAAAGTTGTGTATCATCTGCATAACTTTGATAATTAATGTTATAGTTCTGTAATATTTGACCCAAAGGGAGCAGATACAAGTTGAACAGAAGAGGTCCAAGGACTGACCCCTGGGGGACTCCACAAGTCATGGCCACTCGCTCGGATTCATAGCTGCCGATCGTAAGAAAATAACTCCGGCCTTCTAAACAGGACCTGAACCAGTTAAGAACCGCTCCAGAAAGTCCAACCCAGTTTTCCAGCCTGAAAACAGGATTCTGTGATCTACAGTATCAAACGCAGCACTGAGATCCAACAGAACCAGGACTGATACTAGACCAGAACCAGGACTGATACAGGACCAGGACTGATACTTGACCAGAACCAGGACTGGTACTAGACCAGAACCAGGACTGATACAGGACCAGAATCAGGACTGATACTGGACCAGAAACAGGACTGATAAAGGACCAGAACCAGGACTGATACTTGACCAGAACCAGGACTGGTACTAGACCAGAACCAGGACTGATACAGGACCAGAATCAGAACCGATACTGGACCAGAACCAGGACTGATACTAGACCAGAACCAGTCCTTTGCCACGTTGACCAGAGCTGTTTCAGTGCTGTGATGAGGTCGGAAGCTGGACTGAAATTTATCCAGATTTCCACTTTCATTTAAAAAGTCATGAAGCTGGTGAAATACAACTTTCTCAATAATCTTGGAAATAAAAGAGGTTAGAGACGGTCTGTAGTTGTTCGTTATAGAGGCGTCTAGAGTCCTTTTCTTTAGGAGGCTTAATAGCAGCATCTTTAGTGACTTGGGAAAAATGCCTGATGCCAGCGAGCTGTTAACTATCAGTAGGAGACCACTTTCTACTGAGGTAAAATCTGGTTTTAAAAAGTCGGATGGTATCATGTCCAGAGTGCATGTTGTTGATTTCAAATGCCAAACTGTTTCTTGTAGGACTTTTAAATTCACCATTTTAAATTGCGTCATGACATCAGAAATATTTCCAGGTTTTAGACACAGACTAGTTTTCTTGTTTGACTGTGTGGAATTAATATTTTGCCTAAGTGTTTAAATTTTTTGGCTAAAAAAGTTGGTTTGATTTCTAAGTGGAAAGGAGCTCAGGGCTTATCTGTTTAGGAGGATTAGTAAGTTTTTCAATCATAGCAAACAGAGAGAATTATTAACGTTCCTGTTAATCATTCCAGATAAAAGCAGCTCTCTGGCCTTCACAGCTCATTGTTATAGTTACGCAGGCTTTGTTTCTACAGCTCATAGTAAATTTAAAGTTTATTTTTCCGCCATTTCCGCTCAGTTTTTCTGCTTTCTCTTTTTAGGCTGGTAACCACAGTGGTGTTTCTCCATGGTGTTTTCTGTAGAGTAGTGTCTGTAGTTTAACAAAGTAGGGGGCGTCAGATGATTACTGGTGAATAGGAAATGTAAACTAGATATAACTCAGGTTTCATGTTAGACAGATATAAATCGTGTGATGGTGTTATAACTCATGTGATGGTGTTAAAACTCATGTGGTGGTGTTATAACTCATGTGATGGTGTTATAACTCCTGTGATGGTGTTATAACTCATGTGGTGGTGTTATAACTCGTGTGATGGTGTTATAACTCGTGTGATGGTGTTATAACTCATGTGATGGTGTTATAACTCATGTGATGGTGTTAAAACTCATGTGATGGTGTTATAACTCAGGTGATGGTGTTAAACCTCATGTGATGGTGTTAAAACTCGTGTGATGATGTTATAACTCGTGTGATGGTGTTATAACTCGTGTGGTGGTGTTATAACTCGTGTGATGGTGTTATAACTCGTGTGATGGTGTTATAACTCGTGTGATGGTGTTATAACTCGTGTGATGGTGTTATAACTCATGTGGTGGTGTTATAACTCATGTGGTGGTGTTATAACTCGTGTGATGGTGTTAAAACTCATGTGATGGTGTTATAACTCGTGTGATGGTGTTATAACTCGTGTGGTGGTGTTATAACTCGTGTGATGGTGTTAAAACTCATGTGGTGGTGTTATAACTCCTGTGATGGTGTTATAACTCGTGTGATGGTGGTATAACTCATGTGGTGGTGTTATAACTCATGTGGTGGTGTTATAACTCATGTGGTGGTGTTATAACTCATGTGGTGGTGTTATAACTCGTGTGGTTGTGTTATAACTCGTGTGATGGTGTTATAACTCATGTGGTGGTGTTATAACTCATGTGATGGTATTATAACTCGTGTGGTGGTGTTATAACTCATGTGGTGGTGTTATAACTCATGTGGTGGTGTTATAACTCGTGTGATGGTGTTATAACTCGTGTGGTGGTGTTATAACTCATGTGGTGGTGTTATAACTCATGTGATGGTGTTATAACTCGTGTGATGGTGTTATAACTCGTGTGGTTGTGTTATAACTCGTGTGATGGTGTTATAACTCATGTGGTGGTGTTATAACTCATGTGATGGTATTATAACTCGTGTGGTGGTGTTATAACTCATGTGGTGGTGTTATAACTCATGTGGTGGTGTTATAACTCGTGTGATGGTGTTATAACTCGTGTGGTGGTGTTATAACTCATGTGGTGGTGTTATAACTCATGTGATGGTGTTATAACTCGTGTGATGGTGTTATAACTCGTGTGGTTGTGTTATAACTCGTGTGATGGTGTTATAACTCATGTGGTGGTGTTATAACTCATGTGATGGTGTTATAACTCGTGTGGTGGTGTTATAACTCGTGTGATTGTGTTATAACTCGTGTGGTTGTGTTATAACTCGTGTGGTGGTGTTATAACTCATGTGGTGGTGTTATAACTCATGTGGTGGTGTTATAACTCATGTGGTGGTGTTATAACTCGTGTGATGGTGTTATAACTCGTGTGGTGGTGTTATAACTCATGTGGTGGTGTTATAACTCATGTGTTGGTGTTATAACTCATGTGGTGGTGTTATAACTCGTGTGATGGTGTTATAACTCGTGTGGTTGTGTTATAACTCGTGTGATGGTGTTATAACTCATGTGATGGTGTTATAACTCATGTGATGGTGTTGTAACTCATGTGATGGTGTTATAACTCATGTGGTGGTGTTATAACTCATGTGGTGGTGTTAAAACTCATGTGATGGTGTTATAACTCCTGTGATGGTGTTATAACTCATGTGGTGGTGTTAAAACTCATGTGGTTGTGTTATAACTCGTGTGATGGTGTTATAACTCATGTGATGGTGTTATAACTCATGTGGTGGTGTTATAACTCATGTGGTGGTGTTATAACTCATGTGATGGTGTTATAACTCCTGTGATGGTGTTATAACTCATGTGATGGTGTTATAAGTCGTGTGGTTGTGTTATAACTCGTGTGATGGTGTTATAACTCGTGTGATGGTGTTATAACTCATGTGATGGTGTTGTAACTCATGTGATGGTGTTATAACTCATGTGGTGGTGTTATAACTCATGTGGTGGTGTTATAACTCATGTGATGGTGTTATAACTCCTGTGATGGTGTTATAACTCATGTGGTGGTGTTAAAACTCATGTGGTTGTGTTATAACTCGTGTGATGGTGTTATAACTCATGTGATGGTGTTAAAACTCATGTGGTGGTGTTATAACTCGTGTGATGGTGTTATAACTCGTGTGGTGGTGTTATAACTCGTGTGGTGGTGTTATAACTCGTGTGATGGTGTTATAACTCGTGTGATGGTGTTATAACTCATGTGATGGTGTTATAACTCATGTGATGGTGCTATAACTCATGTGGTGGTGTTATAACTCATGTGATGGTGTTATAACTCATGTGGTGGTGTTATAACTCGTGTGATGGTGTTATAACTCGTGTGATGGTGTTATAACTGATGTGGTGGTGTTATAACTCATGTGATGGTGTTAAAACTCATGTGATGGTGTTATAACTCAGGTGATGGTGTTAAACCTCATGTGATGGTGTTAAAACTCGTGTGATGATGTTATAACTCGTGTGATGGTGTTATAACTCGTGTGGTGGTGTTATAACTCGTGTGATGGTGTTATAACTCGTGTGATGGTGTTATAACTCGTGTGGTTGTGTTATAACTCGTGTGATGGTGTTATAACTCATGTGATGGTGTTATAACTCATGTGATGGTGTTGTAACTCATGTGATGGTGTTATAACTCATGTGGTGGTGTTATAACTCATGTGGTGGTGTTATAACTCATGTGATGGTGTTATAACTCCTGTGATGGTGTTATAACTCATGTGGTGGTGTTAAAACTCATGTGGTTGTGTTATAACTCGTGTGATGGTGTTATAACTCATGTGATGGTGTTATAACTCATGTGGTGGTGTTATAACTCATGTGGTGGTGTTATAACTCATGTGATGGTGTTATAACTCCTGTGGTGGTGTTATAACTCATGTGATGGTGTTATAACCCGTGTGGTTGTGTTATAACTCGTGTGATGGTGTTATAACTCATGTGATGGTGTTATAACTCATGTGATGGTGCTATAACTCATGTGGTGGTGTTATAACTCATGTGATGGTGTTATAACTCATGTGGTGGTGTTATAACTCGTGTGATGGTGTTATAACTCGTGTGATGGTGTTATAACTGATGTGGTGGTGTTATAACTCATGTGATGGTGTTAAAACTCATGTGATGGTGTTATAACTCAGGTGATGGTGTTAAACCTCATGTGATGGTGTTAAAACTCGTGTGATGATGTTATAACTCGTGTGATGGTGTTATAACTCGTGTGGTGGTGTTATAACTCGTGTGATGGTGTTATAACTCGTGTGATGGTGTTATAACTCGTGTGGTTGTGTTATAACTCATGTGATGGTGTTATAACTCCTGTGATGGTGTTATAACTCATGTGGTGGTGTTAAAACTCATGTGGTTGTGTTATAACTCGTGTGATGGTGTTATAACTCATGTGATGGTGTTAAAACTCATGTGGTGGTGTTATAACTCGTGTGATGGTGTTATAACTCGTGTGGTGGTGTTATAACTCGTGTGGTGGTGTTATAACTCGTGTGATGGTGTTATAACTCGTGTGATGGTGTTATAACTCATGTGATGGTGTTATAACTCATGTGATGGTGCTATAACTCATGTGGTGGTGTTATAACTCATGTGATGGTGTTATAACTCATGTGGTGGTGTTATAACTCGTGTGATGGTGTTATAACTCGTGTGATGGTGTTATAACTGATGTGGTGGTGTTATAACTCATGTGATTGTGTTATAACTCATGTGGTGGTGTTATAACTCATGTGGTGGTGTTATAACTCATGTGGTGGTGTTATAACTCATGTGGTGGTGTTATAACTCATGTGATGGTGTTATAACTCATGTGATGGTGTTATAACTCATGTGGTGGGGAGGTAACTTACATGATGGACTGGCAAGTCAACATTGTTTTTGTCTCAAAGATCATGTTTTAAATAAACATAGCTGATTGTATCAGTGTTCTGTATCAAACCTCAAATAAGATAAATTTCCTTAACAGAATTATCATTCATATCCAATTTTAATGCTTGCTATTGCACACTTTGCAAAAACTGTGATGAACTGATTAAATGTAATAAAAAAATATACAACATTATTTGGAAAAACTGTTGTTTGATACAATATAGGACTTAGAAACTTAAATAAACAGATTTAAACCTGCGATGTACAATGTTCACATTTTCATGCCTTTGGATTCTCCTCAAATGTTGTGGACCCAAATGGACTAACCTGTTGCATAGATGTTTTGTTCTGATGTTGTTTATTTTCTTATCAGCTCCGACTGACCTGTGGGAAAGCACTGGACAGGAAGTGGCTTCTGCTCTCCGTGCTATGGGCCTGCCAATTGGTCCTGTAGTTACCATGGAAGCAAAGAACAAGGGTGGAGCACGGGAGGCGCTGAGGGAAATAAGACAAGCAGACAAGGTCAAAGGTCAGAGAAGAGCAAAATAGCTAAGCTGCTGTCGGTCAGTGAATGCATCACTTAATGTGAAAACAAGCCAAAGAAACAGGGGTCATGAAACCTCAGGGGCCTCTAATGCTTGTCATATAACATTTAGGTGACCTTCTTTCGTCACAATGTAGCCAATCACTGCACATTATCAAATCAAACTTTATTTATAAAGCACTTTTTATACAATATCAGCACAAAGTGCTAGATTAGTAAGGTACATTAGATTATTATGATAGTTATTAATATCTTAGTAGCTGCTGCTGGAGGCTAAGTTGCAATGAAGGCAAGACAAGGCAGTTTATTTGTACAGCACATTTCATGTACAGGACAATTCAAAGTGCTTCACATAAAACAAAGACATTACAGATGGTAATGAATACACAATAAAACGATTACCCTAAAGAGCGAATGAACTAATGGCAGACTAGCAGAGTTGGTTGATCTCTGGTTACCTGGGTAACGGGGTCTGCAAAGGAAAACTAAATGCTAATTAATAATCTCTGTGATTAGATATAAGTATTTCAGCTTCAACCAGCTGATCCACAGATTAAACATTACAAATTTATTTTTTCTGTAGTGGTCATCATGTGCATGAGCTCCGTTCTGGTTGGTGGAGAGCATCAGAAAGAGCTCTTGTTGGCTGCCCTGGATATGGGGATGATCTCTGATGGTTATGTGTTTCTTCCCTATGACGCTTTGCTGTATGCCATGCCATACCAGGTAACTGATCACCTTTCTACTTGACTCGCAGTGGAATTGTTTCTAAAAGTGTAGTTCCACTTGAGACACAAGGTGGAGCTGCTGTTGATTTAAACCAGGGGTGCCCAGCTCCGGTCCTCAAGGGCCACAATCCTGTAGGTTTTTGATGTGTCCCTGTTTCAAAACCTCCTGACTCAAATTGCTGAGTCACTGTGCAAAACTTAATAGGCTGTTGGATCTTTTTCATTTGAGTCAGGTGTGTTGAAGCAGAAAACATGGTAAATCTGGAGGACATCAGCCCTCGAGGACTGACTTTTATTTAAAAAGAACAAGTTCAGATTCTCAAAAAAGAAAAAAAAAAAAGATAAAGAAAATGAATATTCTTGTTGGTCGGACATAAACTTTTGTAAATGAATGAATATATAAATCTCTTGGTCTTAATTGTTATGTTTTATACCATTCCAAACTAGATTTTTCAATCTAAAGATCTCCTTGTTGGTCCATTAAAGCAGCATTCTGATTGGTTGCCTCCTTTCCTTTGTTAAATCAGGACATAACCTTCCACCAACTGACCAACAGCACCATGCTTCGGCACGCCTACAGTGCTGTCCTGACCGTTACCATGGACTCTGACCAGAGTTTTTATGAAGCTTTCCGTCAGGCTCAGGTCAGCCGAGAAATTCGCTCAGCCATCTCTGCAACCGAGGTAAACACATAACCCACAGGAAAACAAACACACGATAAGTCTTGTGACCAAAACAGTTTGGGTCTCACAGGTAAACAATTCACACGAGCAATGACTTGATTAATCACCAGACTGATCACGTGAGTTAGTCATACTGTGTAACCTTAACGATCAGCTAAAACTCCCCATCAACTGGCTAGTGTGGGTGAACCCTTTATTTCCAGAATTTCTGTACTGGGGAGCACATTCAGGTGCATAGTTGTGGTATAGATCTACTTACAGGGTACTTTAACATGATTCCAGCTTTATTCCCACACCAGAACATCTCACCCACTGCCGTCGCTGCCGTCATCCTTACGACCACGGCCAGCAGGCCTGGGGTCGTAACACCTCCACCCTCAAGTTTCAGAATCCTGAAACTAAGATCAGAATCACCTCTACAATGAATAAACAACTTAAATTACACAAGTTACTCCACACACATACACACCCCCAGAGAACACTATGCCAAATTTCGGGATAACGCATCAGCAAACACATTTTCAGTCCCTTTTTTGTGGTGTATTTCTAACGGATATTCCTGAACAATGAGAGCCCAGCGCATTAATCTGCGGTTCTGATTGTACATGCGGGCTAGGAATGTCAACGGGTTATGGTCAGTATAGACTATTACAGGGGCCGAGGAGGAACCCACGTACACGTCAAAGTGCTGAAGTGCGAGCAGCAATGATAGGGTCTCTTTTTCTATGGTGGAATACCGCTGCTGATGCCGGCTGAACTTCCGGGAGAAATAGCCCACGGGGTGATCAAGCCCGTGGTCGTCAGCTTGTAGGAGAACGGCACCGGCGCCTACATCGCTGGCATCTATCTCCAGTTTAAAAGGGCGCTGGAAGTTAGGAGCAGCTAAGACTGGCGAGTGCTGCAAAAGGGCTCGGGCACTGTCGAAAGCATGTTGACACTCTTCTGTCCACACATAGTCACGCTTGATGCTCAACAAGTTTGTCAGCGGAGCGGCAACCGTGGCAAAGTTGCGGCAAAAGTGTCTGTAGTAACCGGTCATTCCTAAGAATCGTCGGAGGGCTTTCCGTCCCTCAGGAATTGGAAACTGGCGGATTGCGGTTGTCTTAGCCTCAAGAGGGCGCACCACTCCACGTCCTACTTGATGGCCTAAGTATGAAACAGTGGCTTCTCCAAACTCACATTTGGCCAAATTCAGCGTCAAATTTGCTTCTCGAAGGCGAATAAACACAGTAGTTAGGGCCTCTAAATGTTCTTCCCAGGTGTTATTGAAGACCACTATGTCGTCCAAGTACGCCCGGCACCAGGGAAGGTCCGAAAACAGGGTGTTCACAAGTCGTTGGAATGTAGCAGGAGCGTTACATAAACCAAAGGGCATTACTTTGTATTGAAGGAAGCGATCTGGAGTGACAAATGCTGATATTTTTGAGGCACGATCTGTCAGAGGGATCTGCCAGTACCCCTTGAGCAAATCTAATTTAGTGACAAACTTGGCAGATCCTATCGAATCAATGCAATCTTCTATTCGAGGCATTGGGTAGGCATCTAATATTGTTTTCGCGTTTACTTTCCGGTAGTCAGTAATGAAGCGCGGGGAGCCATCTGGTTTGGTTTCTACAATACACGGAGAGCTCCATGGGCTTTGGCTGGGTGTCGCTAGTCCGTGTTGCAACAAGTAATCCGTTTCCTGGGTCATAATCTGCCGTTTAACCATGCTACATCGGTAGGGGTGTTGTTTCACAGGCGTGTTTTGACCTACATCGATGTCATGCTGGATTATATGAGTCTGAGAGGGAACATCTTGGAATAAGGTAACGAAGGCAGAAACCAAGGACACGATGTCTTGTCGTCGAGCTTCCGTCAGGCTCCGAAGCTCTTCTGGCAGTTTGGATAACATTTCGGAGTTACAAAGACGAGAAGTCAGCTTGGCCGAAATCCGTTCGAGGCTGTCTGGGCATGCGTCATTGGCTACAGTGACTAGTCCACACGGCTTTTCCGGCAACACACCGTCGCGGGAGCGGATTGGTGGGATCGTATCACCACGTGACACGTAGGCTTTAAGCATGTTGATATGACAAGTTCTGGTTTTTCTAAACCGTTCTGGGGTGGCGATAATATAGTTTGTGTCGGACGAACGTCTTTTCACTACATATGGTCCTGCAAATCGCGCATCTAATGCTGTGCCACTTACTGGAAGAAGGGCCAGAACTTTATCCCCTTCACTGAATATGCGAGGCACCGCTTTCTTATCGTAACGTCGCTTCATTTCTACTTGAGCTTCTTTTAATGCTGTGGCGGCGAATGCACGGGAGCGTTGCAAACGTGCACGAAAATCATTAACATATTTGCACACATTGGTGGTCGAGGGCGTCTTCTTATCTAATAAAGTTTCTTTGAGGGCCTTTAACGGACCTCTTAATGTGTGTCCGAAAACCAGTTCAGAAGCACTATATCCAAGGGATTCATGAGGAACTTCACGGGCGGCGAACAGTAGAAATGGGAGGCCTTCATCCCAGTTGGAGCTTTCCTGATAACAATATCTTTTTAGCATGGCTTTTAGCGTCTGATGCCATCGTTCTAGTGCTCCCTGACTTTCAGGATGATACGCGGAACTAGTAACGTGGTGGATCTTCAGTTCAGCTAATACCTGTTTGAACAGGTTGGATGTGAAGTTGCTTCCTTGGTCAGACTGAATAGTGCGGGGTAATCCGAAAGTAGAGCAGAATCTCATCAATGCTTTTGTAACCGTTTGAGCAGTGATGCGGCGTAAGGGAATGGCTTCAGGGTATCGTGTGGCTGGACACATAACAGTTAACAAAAACTGATTTCCAGAACGAGTGCGGGGCAAAGGACCTACACAATCCACAATTAACGAGGCAAAAGGTTCACCTACTGCTGGAATAGGATGTAAAGGGGCACGAGGTATCGTGCTATTGGGTTTGCCTGTCATCTGGCAAACGTGACATGAGCGGACATGACGAGCGACATCTCGTTTCTGACCCGGCCAGAAAAAATGTTTTAATACTCGTTTGTAAGTTTTGGTGACACCCATGTGTCCCGACCAGTGATCGTCGTGGGCTAAATTCAGGACCTGGGCTCGAAACGGGGAGGGTAACACAATTTGATTCTCCACGTTCCAATCCAAGCCCGGAACAGCCGGACACCAGCGCCGCATCAACACACCATTCTCTACATAATAACCTGTGCGAGACTCCGTCAGCTGATCGGCCCCTACCACCTTCCGAAAACATGATGCTAGTGTGGTGTCCCTCCTCTGTTCCCCGCAAAGGATGTCACGTGATAACTGTCGGGGAGAGCCAGCAGCATGGGGTGGATCCTCCCGCACTTTATTGTCGGGGACCACTCTATCCATCTGTGCCTCTCCCTCCGGCAGTGCAGCGTCTGAAAGGGAGACCATGAAAGTATCAGCTAAAGTTATTTCGGTTGGATCATGCTCCTCGGAGTTTTTCAAACGAGCTTGAGCTCGGGTTACCGCACAGCTTGGTTGTAGCTCCTCCACTTGGTCTAGTACTTCTAATGCAGGAGTCACTCGCCCTCCTGCTATATCGTTGCCTAGAAGCAGAGAAACGTTAGCAATAGGCAGTTCAGGACATATCGCCATCGGAAACACACCACTTACAAGTTTAGTTTGTAAATGCACAAAATGTACAGGTCTTGGAACATATCCTTGTTCTACCCCCTTCAGAATCACCCGAAATCCAGCATATGATGCCTCAGAGAAAGGCAGAGCACCAGCAAGAATAAGTGACTGGGAGGCTCCTGTATCACGCAGTACGTTTATTTTTATAGAATCCTCCGGATCTCCTGTTAAGGAAACCATCCCATCCATTGTAAACGGCCGGAAGCAAGGGTCTGGAGACGGATTAACCACCCCCGTATCCCGGTTACTACTTATCAAGCCTACTCCCTTTTCACGGTGAATAGATGATTGTCTTTTAGGCTTGTTCTTCAATAAATCACAGTCCCCAATCAAATGTCCAACCTTATGACAGTAAAAACAAGCGCGCTCTTCTTTCATACAGGGCCTGTTCGTATTCTTTCTTTCTTTACTAAAGTCGTTTTGGACTGGTCTAAACACCGTCTTATGGGTTAAAACATACTCATCTGCAATGGTAGCGGCGGCGGACAGAGTAGCCACCCGCTGTTCATTCAGATACACAACTACTCTTTCGGGTAGTTGCTTCTTAAACTCTTCAAGCAAAATTTGATCTCTTAATTCATCAAAGGTAGTCACACTACCAGCTGAACACCAGCGGTCAAAGAGGTTACTCTTTTCTCTGGCGAACTCGACATAGGTCTGGGATTTGTGTTTTTGGTAGTCTCAGAAACGCTGGCGGTAGGCCTCCGGTACCAGCTCATACGCCTTCAGTACCGCTGCCTTTACCGTGTCATAGCGTTGGCTTTCTAGAAGAGGAAGCGCCGCCACCACCTCTTGTGCTTTACCTTTCAATCTGCATTGTATAAGCAGGGCCCACCATTCTTTTGGCCATTGTAAGGTTAATGCTATCCTCTCAAAAGCAGCAAAGTAGCAATCAGCCTCTACATCCCCGAATACTGGTACAAACTGTATGAATTTAGAGATGTCAAAGGGATTGTCGAGGGTCGGCGTGGTCCTCGTGCCCATGCACGGCATCTGACTAGGTCCTGCAGAGGCTCCCGCTGTGGACTGAGCACGAGCTTCAAGCTCCAATTGGCGCATGCGCACCTCCTTGTCAGCCTCAATCTCCATACGGCGCAGCTCCAGCTGCAAGCTGCACTGGCTTTCTAATCGCAACTTTGCGATTCTCAGCCGTGTTCGAGCGTCCAGCCCGGTAGTTTCTGACCCGCTCTCTGACAAGGACAAAGGAACGAACTTAGGGAGCGTGGCCGGCGGAGTGACTCCGCCGTCTCCGTCCGGAGAGGCCATTGCGCTTTCACCGAAGTCTGTGGAGCCCGCAGGCTCTGCCTTGCCGGCGCCTGTTTTCTCAGGCAACCCCGGCACAGGTGCTTCAGCCACATCACAAGGAAGTAGACCTCTGTCTCTTAGACCCGCTATCACCACACTCCTCATATCCCGTTTTAACATCTTTTTCTGTAAGGGGATGTCATAACAGTCAGCAATCAGTACCAAATCATCCTTTCGACAGGCAGCCACTCGAGCCAAGGAAGGGTCCTCCTTGAACTCCTCCAAATCGAACGGCGCCATACTAAACAAGCCACTTACGCAATACAATGCAGAAACCTGACACCGAGGGGAAAACACTCTCACCACCAAACAATAACCTGTCTTCACAGAGTTAGTCCAAAACAATTTCCCGGACGAGCCCCCACAAGAAACAAACTAAAACCTATACCAAACACACACCGAGTGCACACAAAGACACAATAGCAACTCGGTGGTGAGACTAAAACCAAACAAAAGCAACAGGCCCATAACTAAAGTGACCGTTGTCACAACACAATAAAACGCTAACCTAGCCCAGCCCTAAAATAATCCACAAAGTAAACTTAACTAGACACTTAAGCACCCATTGTGATAAATGAAGTGGTCGCGACACACACACCCGGTGCACAACATGAGGGGGAGAGCGGCCTGAACCTCTCTGGCATCTCCCCCCCTCCAGACCTGCCTCGGCTGCAGCCTTTTCAGCCTGAGCTGTCCCATAGGCTGCAGCCTGACTGGTCCAGAGGGATGCCAGTCTCAAAGGGGCGGGGGCAAAAACGCTGGCCCTGGCCACTCCTGGCAGCGCTCTGCCGCCCCTAATCACACATAAACGGCCACAGCTTGTCCACGACAAGCAGGGCCGTAACACACCCCCCCTTAAGTGTCGAAATCCTCACAAGGATTTTGGCACAACAAAAAACACAACAAAACAAAAACACAAACACAAACACAAATGGCAGTGTTGCTCCAATCCAGCCTGTGCCCCAAAACGTTCCCCACTGAGAACATGGTGGTACGCCAACCTTCTGGGACTGTTCTACCGTCCCCGACTAGGGACATCAACCCGGCGGGATCCATCCCGCTACTCACGCTCGAACAGTCCAACCAACAAAAGGCTACCCATCCGCACAGCTGTCACACAAAACACAACACCACCACACACGAGCGTACCCTGTCGGCCACCACAACCGAAAGGGGCCAACGGCGAGTTCACCCCACCACGCTACAAATGACAGGCACACAATTCACCACGGAGCAGCAAAAGCACAAATAAAGGAGAGCGCCTGAACACGCGCAGCCCTCACACGTCCGCACCGTCTACACCCCCACCAGGGTGTCAGAGTCAGTGACGGCGTCTCAGGGGAGAACTCCAGGCCCTCAACCCGCGTCACCCTCGCAACCATTGAGAGGCACGTCCTCAGCCTCACGACGGGTCGCCCCTAGGCCAGAGCGCCCTACACAGCTGCGGCTTACAGTTCAGGCACCAATCACCTTTACACACACACGCTCCCACTGGAGTCGTGTCCTCAGCAGCTCCGAATGCCGCCAGCAGCATGGAGTAAACTCACCCATCGGCACCACGCTCCACCGGAAGCTGCCAACCGGAAGCTCCCCTTCAAAATAACAGCGCCCAATCACAAACACAAGAAAAAAAATAAATGGCCAAATTCACCACACCGTGCAAAAACCCCAGGAGATCCTCCAAGATGGTAATAGAAGAAATTTCCCGGACGAGCCCCCACTTTGTTATGACCCGTGGCGATCTAGGGGATCTGGGTCACTAACAAATCGAAGACAGACACGGGGCTAAAACAGTATTACTGTTTATTGCAATGCCCAGAGTAAAGAAACAATCAAAACAAACAACAGAACAGCAGAAGAAACTAAAGGTGTCCGCCTTGCGGTATATAAAGTTAGTAATGATTACAAAAAGGAAACTTAACCAAGGTCTACAAAACAGAAGTACGTAAAGCGACTCACAAAAGGTGAGCGTTTATCCAACTCCAGACACAAAGGAAACTTAACACAAACATAACGTGAGAGCTTCTCCGCTCGGTATGCAAAGGTCTAGCTCCAATAGCATCCAAAAACACTAAGCAAGCTCGAAGACCGATCTCCAACCACCACAAATCCCAGCCTGGCACACTGTGCTCCTGAAGAACACAGCTGCCCCGATTGCTGTATTCTCCTCCCTTATGAAGTCCCGGCCGGAGGGTTGGATTGGCTGGCGGAGAGGAGGGGCGGGACAATCACATCTGTCCAGGTGTAGAGGGAGCCTCATCAGAAAGCAGCCAGAAGGCAAGAACGGGCGGAGCTGTCGTCCAGAAGACGCTGCCGTCATCCTTACGACCACGGCCAGCAGGCCTGGGGTCGTAACACCCACCCACCTAAAAGTAACACCACAACACATTCACATCCATCCAGGCGCACCTGTCCCGACAGGTCCTTAGGCGAGACCCTTAATGCGACTGTCTAACCACCTCATCGTGAGTGCAATCGAACAGAGAGACATACCCGCTCAGATGTCATCCAGTCAAACAAGGTCTGCATCAGGTACTGAGGAACCAGAGTACTATGTTGAGAAATGGACTACTGGAACACAAAATAGATGCTGCTGGACACAAGATGCTAACAAGGCACTGTTGGAATACTACTACTCTAGTAACCCTAGTAGGCGAGGCTACATAAAGAGATGGACTGGATTCTCTGATACCCACATTCT
Organism: Melanotaenia boesemani; assembly: GCF_017639745.1. Lineage (NCBI taxonomy): Eukaryota > Metazoa > Chordata > Actinopteri > Atheriniformes > Melanotaeniidae > Melanotaenia > Melanotaenia boesemani. The sequence goes on along the minus strand of NC_055686.1, from coordinate 109,599 downwards.
ACACTGATATTGAAACAACTTGTAGCCCAGTGTTCCAGCATCCGCAAACTACAACCGGCAAGTGAGAGACTAAAGAGTAACAGGCTAATACTAAGGCTAGAGGGAACCAGGACAATAGGTCAGAAGAGGGAGTTAACATCAACTTCTCCCCAGAGACTGGGTACCAAGCCCCAATGACAATGAATGAGATGAATGAGAAAGCAACTGACCTGAGGGATAAGATTAAGATGAGAGCCTGTCAACCCCGACTAGCAAGAATGAGTCATGTACCACCAAAAAGTCTTCTAGCTTCTAAGTTGTGGAGCTTCAGGGCCAGCACGTCGGGTAGAACGGTGTTATAGGCTGAGCTGAAGTCCATAAACTTCTGCAGGTAAGTGACACGGTCGGGGACTGCGGTACAAAGAAGTGGACCCAAATGCAGAACACTCAGTGAGACGAGGGAGATGCAAACAATGTTTATTTATAATGAATGTTAGTGGCTTGGTCCAGGTCCGGGAAGCACTTCCTATGAGAGGGCAGAGGATTAATGTGGGTCTGAGAGGGTGCTGGGTTATGTCTGCTATGGCAGCGGCTTACTGTATTCCAGAGGAAGACTGACGGTGGAGGAGTAAGCCAGGAGATGGTTTCTGGTGGAGGTGGAATGAGTTTGGTTGCAGGCAGGGCGAGCAGGCAGGCAGTCGACTTGGCATGGGGACAGTCCTTATCCAAGGTGCTGTGGTGATCCAAGGAAACACAGTCTAAGGCTGAGGAATAAAGACGACAAGATGAGTTTTACTGAGAACAAGGCACAAGGTAAGACTTAGAATGAGGCCTGGTTACCACGCAGTAAAGTGTGACAATCTGGCGATGGCTGGAGCTCCTGCTTGCCCCTAAATAGCAGGGAGAAGAGCCAGATGACGAGCCTGCTGATGAGCTGCAGGTGGCAGCAATTGTGGCTCCAGACTCCGCCCTCAGTCCCCATGGTAACCTGCTCACCCTGACCTGCAAACTCAGACACCAAAACATGACAGTAAGTCAGGGCTGTGTGAAGCTCTATAGAGACAGCATCCTCCGTAAACGCTTCTCTCTGTGGGACAGGCCAACAGGGATGGCGTCCTTGATGTGCTTTAGGAGGATCTGCTGGAAACCTTCATGATGGCGGTGATCATTGAGGCAGGTAATGGTTGTTTATCTGGGACAGGCACAATGATGGAGGACTACAGGCAGACAGGAACCCTGGAAAGCTGCAGGGACAGGTTGAAGAGGTCCAGAAAAACTTCTTCTAGCTGGTCTGCACACTGTTTTGTGTCTGACTCGACACCTGATCTGGACCCGCAGCCTTGCTGATGTGGATCCTCCTCAGGGTGGAGGTGACTTGGTGCAGCTGCAGGGTAAGAGGCTGATGCTGCCTCTGGCTGTGGAGGTGAGCAGTACTTCTGCTACTGGAGCGTCGAAGCCTGGAAGAAGCTGCTCCTGGTGTCAGACAGAGTGGGGTCGTGCTGACCTGCTGGTCTCTGGGCTCGGACTCTGTGATGGTCTTGATGCCTTACCACATGCTGTCTGTGTTGATGACACTAATGTTCCTCAATGTGCTGCTTGGACACATTGGGTGAGGTTGTGGTTTGTTTGGATTGACTTCTTGGCCTTCTTTACAGCAGCTTTCTTGACTGTGGGCTTCTTGGCAGCCTTTGGCCTCTGGAGGCTTTTCTTGGCTGCCACCTTTTTTGGTACTTTCTTGGCTGGAGCCTTCTTGGGGGACGTCTTGGCTGTGGGAGGGGCCTACTTCTATACCAAGCCCTCCAGGACCAGATTTGATGATCCCTGGTATAGATCCTATAAATATTTCAGTGAAGGTAAGTTTAAAAATCTGAAGTGGGATCTAATTTATGCTCTAAAAGACACCGACATTACTTTAATAAGTTTGCAGACATGGTACACCGATGAAAAATGACCTGTTAAAAAATCATTTGCCCCATGGCTGGATGATTAATTAAAAACATGCATGACCCACTAGAATGAGACAAAATGTGCAGTTGTTAAATCAGGTGATCAAACCTTGTAAAAATACTACCGGGCTCTCAGAAACAAGGTTAAAAAGCTGTTTCCAGAAGTACGGCTTGATGGAAAGCAATGTTTGCAGACCTTAAATAACCTTTATGCAGGCCTAATGATGATGTTCCCTCATCCACTAAGCCAGAAGAGACGTTTATAACCAACTGATATTATTTTCATAACTTTATGCTGATAATGTAAAGACACTTAGATCCAACATGAATTACGTTATTTATGACAAATCTATAGAAATAATTTAAAAACATATCATGACAGATAGAAATTGTACATTTAAATTTAGGCCATAGAACTGGAAGAAGTGGACAAACTAGTCACGTAGAAACGATGAACAGTTTGGTCTTGATGGTAAATTTAGACTTATTACTGATGGCATTTGTGAAGCTGTACGTCATATTTTAACCTCAGATTGACAGAAAGTATTTTTTCCCAGACTTGGAAAGTCACTAAAGTTTTCACATTACCTAAACATAATCAGAAAGCCTTCCTTGGATCTAACTGCAGGCCCAACAGGATTATTCCAACTCTCCATAAAGTCATGGAAAAACTTGTCATTCCTCAAATTTCAAATGATTTTTTCGGTAAATAATCTGAGTTCTGACTTCCAACATGCCTGTAAAGGCTTGTACAACCTGTACAGCACTAGCCCACGTTGTTGTTGGGTCGTTGTCATCAAGAAGACCCGTTCCATCTTCAGTTGGAGCAGAATAAAGCTGCACGTTCAGCTCTTCTATCACAGCGAGTGTTGATGCACAAAGCTCTTTGATGTTAGACGAACTACTAATATCTTGGTCTTATTTTATTTGGACCAGGGCTCAGTCTCCATCTTTGTATTTAAACTTTTCCCATGGCAGTATCAGACATAGTGTCAGGCCTGCACCTCCTCCACCAGCACGCTCCTCCTCTCCTGAATACTGATCCCTGGAATGAACTACAATACCCATAACCCATCTGACTCTGCCAAGCTGGATACCACCTGTGCTCACCAATCTGCCTTATAACCAACACCTGTCCACATCCCTATTTATGCCCTCAGTTCACTCTGTTCATTGTCTAGTCTTGGTTCATGCTCCTGCATTCATCCAACTGACCTCTGGTATTAAACCTTCTTTAGATTATTACCTGCGATTGTGTCTGCCTATTCCGGTCAGAACTCACAATACTCGCATCACTAGACAGGCGACGCTCGGCCATGCCAGCATCATAGGCTACACAGAAAACAGCTTTATACAGGGCCATGCTTCCTGAGAACACGTACCAGTAAAATGAGTTTAAAAAAACACAAAAAGTACCCACAGAAGTTCTTTTCTGTCGGGTACTTTCTATTGCTGTTATTAGGAATAATATTCTAAGGGGACATGAAATGCTATTTTTAAATGGATTTCCTGTGTGGATATATAGACTCATTTGGACATAATCATCTATTCTGTCTCTTGTTGGTACTTGACTGTGTATTTGTCAGTACTGGAAATTTTATCTTTATTGTGTTTAATTCTAATCCCTGAGGGGGAGGTCAGTGTGGGTTGGATGTTTTATGAGTTGTGGGACTAAATTGTATCATTACGATTTATTGGATTATTTCTTGTATTATTGCTCAATACGTGGACCCCAGGAAGATTAGCTGCTGCCCTGGCAGACACTGATGGGGATCCTGGAAACAAATGAAGTAATGACCAGAGATATCATCTCGCTCCAAATGTTTCTTATAATCCTTCTCCATTACCTCCCCTTCTGCCTCCTTCCATCTCTCTTTCTGCATTTACTCTCCCCCCTATCACTGCCATCACTGAATTAATAAGGAAATCAAAATCATCCACCTGTCGACTAGACCCCATCCCAACCTTCCTAGTAAAAGCATCTGCTTCCTCACTGGCGCCGCTCATTACTTGCATCATACACTCCTCCCTCACCACTGGTCTGGTCCCCCCATTGTTAAAAACTGCTGCCATCACCCCAATACTTAAAAAACCCGGCTTGGATCCTAACAACCTTAATAACTTTCGTCCCATCTCCAATCTGCCGTTTATTTCAAAACTACTGGAAAAAATAGTTTCCTCACAACTCCGAGCCCATCTATCCATTAACAATCTATATGAAGAATTTCAATCTGGTTTCCGTCCACTCCACAGCACTGAAACAGCATTACTAAAAGTCACCAATGATCTCCTTCTAGCAGCTGACTCTGGTTTATTATCCATTCTTATCCTTCTCGATCTGAGTGCGGCCTTCGATACTATTTCCCACTCCATCCTTCTGACTAGACTCTCCTCTATTGGCATTACCCACACCCCTCTTAACTGGTTCAAATCATACCTTTCTGGCCGCACTCAGTTCGTACAGCTGAAATCATCCCATTCCCAGTCACTCCCAGTCACCACAGGTGTGCCCCAGGGCTCAGTCCTGGGGCCCCTGTTGTTCATCATCTACTTCCTCCCCCTCGGTTATATTTTTAGAAAACACCACATACATTTCCATTGTTATGCGGATGACACCCAGCTCTATCTCTCCACAAAGCCAAACTCCACTCTCCCACCTACCTCACTCACAGATTGTCTTCATGACATTAAGTCCTGGTTCACTACAAACTTTCTCAAATTAAACAGTAGTAAAACCGAAATGTTACTAGTTGGCACCAAATCCACCCTCTCTAAATCTGATAGTTTCTGCATTCCCATTGATGACTCTTCCATCTCTCCCTCCCCTCAGGTAAAGAGTCTGGGTGTCATCCTCGACAGCACTCTTTCTTTCACATCACACATTAATAACATAACACGGTCCGCATACTTCCATCTCCGCAATATCAACCGCCTACGCCCCTCTCTCACCCCTCACACCACCGCCATACTTGTACACAGCCTGGTCACATCACGCTTGGATTACTGCAACTCCCTTCTGTTTGGTCTTCCCCAGAAATCAATTCATAAACTTCAGCTGGTACAGAATGCAGCAGCCAGAATCATCACTAGAACCCCATCCATCCATCATATCACCCCCATCTTACAGCAGCTCCACTGGCTCCCCATCACCCATCGCATTCACTATAAAATTTTGCTGTTAACCTTTATGGCCATACACAACCTCGCCCCTCCATATTTTTCTGATCTCCTCCGTGTTGCCAAACCGGTCCGTTCCCTCAGATCCTCCTCTGCAATTCACCTCATCTTCACCCCCGCTCGCCTTGTCACCATGGGGAGTAGAGCTTTCAGCTGCTCTGCTCCTCATCTGTGGAACTCACTCCCCCCTGACCTCCGCAACTCTGATTCTATTCATCTGTTCAAATCCAAACTGAAAACACATCTGTTTAAACTGGCTTACTCATTATAATATGTACATTGTTGCAATCACTGTTTTATGTTTTTCTTGTATTTTATTTGGATTTATTCATTGTTGTGTTTTTATTGTACGGTGACCTTGAGTGTGAGAAAGGCGCCTTTATAAATAAAATGTATTATTATTATATCCGACATATTCTATTTACTTCTCAGATACCATATCCACTGAGCATGTATGAAAGGCTCTAGAGGCTCCACCTCTTCCTTCAGGGTCTCTTTGAGCTGTCGACCACCTTCAGGAGGGAGTTTGGTAGTAGAAGGATGACCTCCATGATGTGCGATGTTATAATCTGGGGTTTATGTTCTTTTTCAGTCTGTTTTAGTTTTCCAGTCTTTTGTCTTGTTTTGTATAAAGAGTGTAGATCTACTGTCTACTCAGTTTCTGAGGTATTTTATGTATGACTGTCTGCTCTGGATCTGTTCACAGGTGTCTCCGATGTTTGGGAGCATCTTCAACATGGTCTACTTTGTTGCTAAGGCGGTAGAGGAGCGTCGCCAGGCAGGAGGCGGGCACTGGGTGACAGGAGATCAACTTTTCCAGTCAGATGGAGGCTTTAATTTCCAGGGCTTTAATCAGGTCAGAACCAGTTAAACAGCTGCCTCTGGTAAAATGCAGGTTCTTCTTTTCTTTTTCTAACATTTCCATTGTGTTCAGTATGTGCAGTAAAACAAACCACATGATTCCAGTTCATACCTGCGTCCATAAAACGTCTGTGTGGGATTTGCATGTTCTCCCCGTGTGTTCGTTCTCTCCGGGTTTTCCAGCTTCCTCCCACAGTCCAAAGATGTGACGTTAGGTTACTGGAGGAGTGAATGGTCTGAACTTATTTTGAAGTTTTAAAGCAATAAAAATATATTTTAAAAAATTGGATTTGTTCAGAAAGTTGACCAAAATTTTTTTGGGACTTTTATTGTAACTAGTCGAGCATACAAGAGTGGGGAAAGGTCAGTTTGGCCTGTTTGCAACAAAATAAGAAAAAATATTCTTAATTAAGTAACCATTTTTATTAATATTATATAAGTGATGGTAGGAGTGGGCTTACAATTAAATATGTGATGGTGTGAATGTTATTTAAAGAAAATATACCATGTAAGATCATGGAGACTCAAACGGCACCAAATTGTAGGAATGACTTATTTTCTAGAAAATAACATCATATTAGAAAAATTCTAGTCTGGTTTCAGGTCTCGTCAGAGCGCTGAATCTGCATTACCTACGTATCAATAGGCATTTTCTCCTCCTTTAATGCGAAAATATCTGTTCTGCTGGTGATGTTGGACCTTAGGACAGCTGTAGACCATCCAGTCCTCATCACTGATCTGGCTCAGCAGGTTGGCCTTCAGGGAACAGTGGTTCCAATCCTATTTAACGGACAGGTCTATGTCTGTTCTGATAGGTGACTTGTCCTCTTCTACTCCGCTGACCTCTGGTGTGCTGCAGGGATCCATTCTGGGGCCTGTGCTCTTTTCAGTGTACGTGTTGCCTTTAGGATGGATTATTGAACACCATAATCTGTCTTTATCTGTATGCAGATGATGTGCAAAACTATCTGCCAGACACTCCCAGTTCTCAACATAGTTTAAACTCCATTAATTGCTGCTTAAAGGGCATTGAACCCTGGCTCTCTCAAAAATCCCTCCACATAAATAATGGCCAAACAGAATAGATTTTCTTTGATACCAGCAGCCAGAAGCAGGAACACATCCCTCTTTTTGATGTGTATTATATGTTTTATGATGTAAAACACCTTGGTCAGCTGGAGTGTTGATGTGAGGTGCTATAGAAATAAACTTTCCTCTCTCCATCAATGAAGATTGTCTCCACCTTTAGGTTCCTGGGCATCCACATCTCTGCAGACCTGATGGCCCCAAGTGCTTCATCCCTTGGGGCCATCTTCCTGATGTATTCATGGAGTGTGTTTCATCTTAGATAGTGGTCCTGATGCTCACTAGTCCTCGGCCTCCCTCTTTGAGCTTTGTGTGTAGTTTCTGGACTCTGGATCTGGGGTGGAACCCTCCATGCATGGTGAATAGCGTCCATGTTTTAACATCTGTGGTAGGGCTGCACAATTCTGAAAAAAATGTAAGTCCCGATTTTTTTGCTTAGAAGTGAGATCATAATTCTCTGGCACAATTTTTTCACAAAATGTATTTTTTTGCTCTGATCTTTAACAAAACAAACAAAAAAAGACATTTAAATGGTCATTCAGGTAGAGCAGGGGGTCAAACTCACCAACACAGTGGGCCAAAAAGAACAAACGGAACAAATTGAGGTCCGGACTGGTTCAGTGTTTATTAAAACTCTTTTTAAAATGACCTTAATGCACACATTGAGCCTGGAACTAACAGATGCTGTTAGTTCTTGCCTATAAAACAACATTAATCATTAAATCTGTTGCATTTATTTCTCATGGCTCTATATGCATTTTTTTCCAGAGTAATTTCAATTATTTACATTTTCTACAGAAAAAAAGCCAAAAATAATTTCCTAATTTCAGAAAATTAAAAAAACTGTTAAAGCAAGCGAAAGAATGCAAAAAATTCAACTGCGCTGAAAGTTGGTTTTCTACATACGGAAGAGTATTAGAGTCACCGAAGAAAAAAAATAGAATTCTGAGAAAAAAAAACAACATAAACTACGACAGTACAAGATGATACCAAAAGAAAAATAGGATGATGATATGATAAATTACCATAGACATCAAACGTACCTGCAGATGAACGTACCAACACACAAACATCAGCTACATCTAGTGAGAAGAGGATGGAGAGATAAGCACGTTTGTGAGCATGGCCAGTTAGATAACAAATGTTGTCATCAGCCTTGTTTTCTTCCCTCTGCTCAGATGCTGCATGGAGGTGGAGCTGGACGAGGACTGCAAGCCAGGTATGTGGTGTTGGACTGCGAGGGTGACCGCCTTGTGCCAACACACACACTTGCACCAACACACACCGATGGGACTGTCGGCGGTTTGAAACCACTCAGCCGCACCTTCTTCTTCCCTGGAGGAAAACCCCCCAAAGCCAGCTTCTGTTGGTTCAGTCCAGAGGAAGCCTGCAGCGGAGGTGTGTTCACTGATCTGCACAGAATGTAGGAATTTTAAGTTTGTTTTGTTTCAAGAGGAAGCCTGCCATGAACCTTGTCCAGTTCATGTGAACTGTGATGATCATCCAGCCAGATTAATGGTGTTTCCATTTATCTGCAGGTGTGGATCCAGTCATGATGTTCTTCCTCTTCCTGTTGGTCTGCGCTTTGACTGCAGCCTTTATCATTTGGATCAGGTTAAAACACAGTTCACACCTTTACATTGCTGCTGTTAATATTTCATGTCTAATAAAGTTAGAAACGTGTCCTTGATCAGTTATATTATTAATGAAGTGCAGCTGTGAGAAGTATTGTTAATGATGCTGTTACTAAAGATATTAATGCTGATCGTTGTACAGGAAGTACAAGAAATCCGCCAACGTTACCAAACTGATCATGACTCTGGATGACATCGTCTTCATTGACACACAAGTCAGCAGAAAGGTACGTTTACGTTTATTACTGGTTAACCGACTTTCAGAGCAAACGTTCATCCCACATGTTGAATTTTAGGTTGCTCTGTCCGCAACACGGACAAGCAAGGAAACCTGTAACTTCTTCTAAACATAATGAGAATGATGAAGTAAAATAAGCAGTGTATTTGTTCTGGTTAAAATAAGACTCTCTTAAGCAGCACTACTCTTGTTAATTTAAAACAAACTATAAAAATGGAATTTTGTGCCTACGGGTTTTGTTTTCTCTGATTTTCCACCACATGGGGACATTGTGTACTTCTCGTTTGTTTGTCAACCTGAATGTTGTCAAGCTAACACTGAGATGTTCTTTTAGAAACTGAATGACGAGTCAATCATGAGGAGTCTTCTGGAAATGAAAACTCCCCTCCGCTCCATTGCTAGAAGTTACATTCTAACAACACCTGAGAGCTCCAACATTGGAATTTTGGAGGTACACCTGTACTTATATTTACACCTGCACACCTGCCTGCACATGTCCCTGTCGTGTTCACGACTTGTGTTCTTAGACCAGAGGAAGGCAAGTTCGGGTCTAGAGAGCCACAGTCCTGGAAGATTTAGATGTTTCCCTGTTTCAACACACCTGAGTCAAAATGAATGAGTCACTGAGCAGAACATGATTTGCTATTGGATCCATTTAATTTAATCTTCCTGTTATGTTACAGGTCAAATTGACCCGTTTTTAAGTTTGAAGATCTAGCAAAAAGAGTTAGGTATTTAAATATTCTGCTTGCCTTAATTGGTGTAATAAGCATGTAAAATGAAAATGGTTCATCTCATGTATTTGCAACCATCCCCTGCATGTTTATATTACATAGATACTGTTCGGGTCAATTTGACCCAGCAGTCAAACTGCAGGTAAAAGGGTGTCAGAAGCATCAAACTATGTCTTTCTTTGCAACTATTAGACATATTCCACCCCAACCACACACACAGAGACACACACAGACACACAGGTGCAGGTGTTATGACTTTTGATGGGAACCATTTATGTTCTCGCGGGACACCTCCACCCACATTCAGTGGACACTCAACAGGGCAGGAGCAAGACATACGGGGTTCTCTGCATGGGAGTTCTACCAACATAACCCCTCCATTAAAATGGGTGCGTTTGCATCAAATTACAGCTGCATCACGGTTTTCTTCCGATCTCTGCAATTTTTATCTGGAGCGTGTCAGGTGCGCCCACAAGTGCAGTTCATCTAGAACAGGCCTGTCAAACTGGTCCAGCAAAGGGCCGGTGTGGCTGCAGGTTTTTGTTCCAACCAAACAGCAGCACACCAGATTTGACTGATTCAGTCAACTGATCTCAGTCTTCAGACAGCTGATTGGGCAAACTGTGTGCTCTTGGCTGGTTGGAACAAAAACCTGCAGCCACACCGGCCCTTTGCTGGACCAGTTTGACATGCCTGATGTAGAAGGATCTGCGAGATCACAAAATCACAGGAGTGGAGAATGTTATCCACTAGAATTATTGTCTATGGTGAGCGCTCCCGTGTCTGATTTCCCATCTGCCTCTATCTGAACTGTGGAATTGATGCATTCTGCGTGTGCTAAGCACCAAAAATAGACTCGGTGCGTAAATTTAGCGGAGCGCCATGACAGCGCGCTTCTGGAACGCTTCTTATACACGCTGCAGCGAATAGCAGCGTAGGCTGAACACACACCCGGTGTAAAACAGGGGTTACAGTCTGTCAGGCAGACCTTTAAAAAAAAGATGACAGTCCAGGAGGCTCTGGAAGTCATCTTTGATCATGACAGTGAAATAGAGTAGGATGTGTCTGAAGATAAATTCTGATTCTAATGATTCTGATTTTGAACCAGATGAGGGAAATGATATTCCTATTCCTGAAGAGAAGACATTCATGTCAAAAAATGGTGAAATACAGTGGTCTTCATATCCAAATATGTGTCAGGCAAAACTGTGCAGAAAACATAATAAAGACAGTACCAGGGGCAACTAGGATGGAAGGTACTCGTGTGACAAACATCAAGTCAGCTTTTGGGCTGGTCATGCCTAATTCAGTACAGAAAATCATTTTGGAAATGGCTAATCTAGAAGAGAGGCATGTTTTGGGGAGAAGTGGATGAGCTGGACAAAACACAGTTAGATTGAACATGTATTTCTTTTATGAAAAACAAGGGAATTATCCTAATTGAACCACTACCTGTGAGAGGTAAGGAACACAGTTTCACTCAATATTCATAGAATAGTATGTAATGGAGCTAGTAATGAAATATTAGCAATGCTTGTTAGGATTTTTTGGGTTTCGGATATTTTTGGGATAATTAAATATGCACAGGGTCAAATTGACCCGTGAACATCATTGTTGTTCCTGACAAATGAACATAACAGGAGGGTTAAATTAGGTATGCCTGGGTAGGGAACTATCTAAAACCTGCAGGACTGCAGCTCTCATTGACTGAACTTGTCTACCAGTCTTAGACCATTACACCAGTTCTGTTCTGTTTGCAGGGTGACTGGGTATGGCTGAAGAAGATTTCCACTGGAAAAGCAACAACAGCTGTCCATCAAAACACCCAGAATCTGTTCAGCCAGGTATGATTATGAATGGATACTCAGTAGAAACGACCCAGCACTCAGCACAGCCCCGACACAGTGCTGCTAAGAGATTTTACTGATGTTCTCTTAGCAAACAGACTCTGGACACCATGTTTGGTCTTGTTTGACTTAACAGCAGCCTTTGGTCGCATTCCGTTTTTGGTTTGGGATCAAGATGGTGCCAGTGTACGCGGCCGGCCATTTGTCATTTGCAAGTTTAAGTTTTTAGTACTTTTACTGACAATCTGTCAATATAGCGACTCTTTACTGGTGTATGATCAACAGTCTCTCCTGGCCATACATTTTTCAAACAGAAATTTGGTGGATTTTAATTATGAAGATCAGAAAAGTTTACCCCTGTTCCTATCTGTGTTTCCCGCTTACCTGTGTCGTGCCTTGATGCCACCTTGAAGGAGGAAACGCCACCGTTGCCGGGGTATGCGCAGCGGTAGGCTGGCAAGACTTAAGAGACATCTGGCACATTGTTCTGTGGAGTCTCGCATTGCTTCCTTCCTTCCCAGCGCTCATTAGAGTCCATCTACGCCTACTTGGTTCCTGTTCCTGGGTCTGGATGACTCGCATCGGCTCTACCGTCCCCTTTTCCTTGCCTTTGGTGCCGCGGGGTGAATGTGGGAAATCTGTGGCCTCTCTGTCGGGTCTCCAGGACTTTCAAGCCTCTGGCTCCTCCTGCTGTTGTCAGGTTTGGTCTGGTGAACGCCAGGTCACCGTCAAACAAAACTTTCATCTTTTCTTACCTCTAACGAACTGGATTTGATTGCTGTGACAGACCTGGGTGAATGCTGGCGAGTCTGGCATCTTCTCTGAACTCACCAACCAATTGCTGTTTTTTAAATTCTCCACGGACTTCTGGTCGAGGAGGAGGAACAGCGACTGTGTACAGGAATATTTACAAATGTAAGCAGCTTTCTTTATCATCTTTTTCTAGCTTTGAACTTAATGTTTTTGAGCTGGGTTCGTCTTGTCCTATACTGTGTGCAGTCATATATTGGCCTCCTAAATATCATATCATGGTGTCTCCCTGAGGACCTGGAAATTCAGCCACACACACAGTGATAGATTCCAAGAAAGTAATTTATTTAGTCTGGGTAATGGAGGAGATGAGCAGGGTTTGGTCCAGAAGGAAGCGGTGGCGCCTTCCTCAGGTAAAGCAGGGAATAATATCCTGAAAGGGCTCCAGAAACAGTCAGTATGATCCACAATCCAAACGAGCAGAGATTTAAGAAGCCAAGAGTCATAAACAGGGGTAGCAGGCAGACTACTTAGCTGGGGCAGGCGAATATCCGTGGTCGTTCCAAAACAGGTCAAAATCCAGGAGATCACAAGGCAGGAGCAGTCCGACAGGGGATGAGGCAAGAGAAGTCCAAGGGCCGTAACTGGGTCAAACACAGGAATCAGAAAACAAGAGTAAACGCTGGACATCAACAAGGGAAAACAATGCTGACCATCTGGCAGGGAAGCAAGGACTGGAGTGAGCTTAAGTAGGGAGGGGAGCAGGTGAAGAGAGTGAGCAATCAGGATTGCCACAGGTGGAGCAGATCAGCATGATGAGGGACTGGAGGCCCAGCAGAGCAGCAACCATGACATTGTCTCTGAATACGAATCATGTCCCTTTCTTCTTCCGGCTCTCAACCGAGGCAGACGCTTTTTCTTCTCCCTCCCTACCACTCTGCCCTGCTACTGTCCTGTCATCTCTCTCTGAGCCTCTCTCTGCATTTCCTTCCAAAAACTAAATCTTGGGATATGGATCTGATCAGCTGGTCCCTAAATGCAATCGACCAAATTTATTCGAACCGGAAAACAGGCGTGGGGGAGCCTGCTTGCCCTGGCGGAACGTTTTCGGCTGGATATGTGATGGATTCCTGGGGAGTGTGGAAAGTCATGTGTCTGTCGATTCTTTCTGTCGAGGATGCTGAGGACATCTATACATTCGGTTTCATGATAACTGGGTTTCTGCTGTTTGGAGTTGGCGGTTTCCTGGCATATCGCAAAATTCGGACACTGTCGGCAGTCACTGACAAGCTGCCGGATTTCTGTGCTGGTGTGTGCCGAGCTATGAACAATCAGGCTGTGGCGGTACAGGAGCTGAATCGTAAACTGGAGGCTATTCCAGTTCTGGATGGCAAACTGGTTGCGATTTCTGGGCTTGTACGTGAGGTGGTCACCAACTTGGAGAAGTTGTCAGCTCGGCTGGATGGAAATTGACCCAAAATTCGGAGGATTGGAGTCGCCAGTGGGACCACTGTAGAGACTCAAGGCAAACGAAACAGCTCTGGCCTGAACCAAAACAAATGCTGTTATCAAATTTGGCTCCCTGTGCCGGCCTTGATGGCTGGCTGAAAGCTCCCTGGAATGTTTTGTTGATGGACGCTCAGTCCCCCCACCCTCCCCCTCACCCTCTTCACGGGCGATGGACTTCAACCTGGATCAGCCCTCAAGGATGCCCCACTATCATCAGGTGGCAGAGACTGTGAGGGAGAACTGGGGCAAAGTTCATATGCTCACTTCTATGCACACACATGCACCACACTCAAGTACACCATTACAGACACACCTCCCCGTTATTCACTGCCTTGCTGTCCTTCCACCTCCTTCCACTCCCGGGCAGTGAGTTGATTGGACGCGCTCTGTGAATGCAGCTGCGTCTGCACTTGCTGTGATGGGAGACCCCTCTCCTCCCCTGCCATGTGTTTCTGATGTTGTGATTGTCTGAGTTATGTTCTGTATGTACTGAGGAGTGTTTTTGTATCTCAATAATGGGCCCTTAGGCCCAGTGTGGAGATGCCTTTTTTATCCTCTCCAGCTACATCTTACTCCCCTAATGTTACCTTTCATCTATATCTAAGACAAGGAGCGCTGTAGAAATGGCTGCTCCGTCAGTGTATGCCTGTTCTGTTTGTGTCATATGTTGTTTTGTCTAGTCTTGGATGGGCTGTACTGAAAACATGAATTTCCCTGCAAAGGGATTAATAAAGTATTTTTCATTTTTTTCATTTCATTCATGGCTGGAAGACTTCTACTGTAAACAAGATTGATGTGCCAAAACAACTAAATGACTTTAGACCTGTCGCATTAACCTCCTTGTGTATGAAACTTTTTGGAAAAATTGTAAAAAGCATTATTCTAGAGCATGTTGAAGGGGAAATTGACCCCATGCAATTTGCTTACCAAACAGGAAAAGGAGTTGAGGATGCTAAACTGCTTTTAACACAATGCAGCCACATCTTTTGATGGAGAGGCTCTTAAACGAACTTAGACTGCCTCACTAGCTGGTCCTCTGGATTTTAGATTTCTTGACTATGAGGAAACCGAGTTCTTGTTACTAACTGTTTGTGAGACTGTGTGACTTTATCAACAGGTTCGTCTCTAGGCTGCATTTTATCATCTCTTTTTATTTTATACACTAATGAATGTGAAAACACTTTGAAAAGTTACTTGGTGAAGATGTCAGATGACACTGCACTGTTGTCGCTTCTCGGTCTGGAATCAGAACACGGGACTCTGGTTTGATTTCTTGGTGTGACTAATATCTTGGAGATAAACGTCACAAAAACAAAGGAACTCATTTTTGATTTTAGACATAGAAAAGTTCTTTCCACTGAAAGTACTATTCCTAACGAGGGCACTGAAATAGTTTCCTCCTATAAGTACCTCAGTACTTCCTTTGACAACCAGCCTAAGTTTGATGTCATCACTGCAGCTGTTCTGAAATGGGCTCAATAAAGAATCCATCTCTGGAGGAGACTGAACTTGTTTTCAGTCAGTCCCATCATCATGTATAGGTTCGGGCTTTAAGTGAGAACCTCCTGTGTTTGTCATTTATCTGCTGGAATAACTGCTAACTATCAAAGAGAAGAACAGTTTAGAAAGTAATGTGAAAATTTGTTCTGAAATCATATTAGTGCAGCAGAGGGACCTGGCTTTGTTCTGCAATAATCAGGTTGTCCAGAAAGCTGATCTGGGACCTTATTTATAAAACTGTACATAGCAAAGCAAACTACAGGTGGCATAGGTGGGTTGTGCAGATACAGCTGAGACTGGTAGCAGTTTATTTAGTGTCAAATAATATTTCTTTCTGGTTGCTGGGCACTCCATCTGGGTGGGCGGTGAAAAATCTTTTATCCCAACTGCTATTTTACTTTTAAATTCTCTGTAACTTGTTTAAATTTCTTTGGTTTTTTTATGTTTTCTCTTTGATACCCCTTCCCTTTCAGTACCCCCTCAATAATCACATGCATCATCAGTAGTCACTAAAGAACATTTTACACTGGAACTGGAAGGAATTTTAAAAACAAAACAAAAACAATGGAACGTTCTCTCATTAACAATGAATGAAAACCAAAAACAACCAAAAACAATAAGTCTGTTCTGTAAACAAAATTGTCTTTCAAAAAATATATTAAAAACAAATATTACACATGGGGCTCAGACAGAGAAAACTGGTAAAACGGAAAAATATATACTGTGCATCATTGCTGTTTATGAAGCTGAAATATCTCCCGCATCACTACGTGTCAGACTGATCAGTGAGTGAACCACACAGCTGCAACGCTGCTGCAACGTGACGCAACACTGCGCCTTTTTTAATGTACGCCGGGACACCGGCCCAAAAGTAATACGGCCCACTGAGAATCCTCTAGAACACTGATACTCATTCCGGTCCTACGAGGGCCGCAATCCAGCAGGTTTTCCAGGTATCCCTGCACCAACACACCTGAGTCAAATTAGGTGGCTCTAACAGCCAATCAGGTTCTACACAATGACTCATTAATTTGACTCAGGTGTGTTGGTGCAGGGATACATGGAAAACCTGCTGGATTGCGGCCCTCGTAGGACCGGAATGAGTATCAGTGCTCTAGAACCTTTTCTTTATCCGGCATTGCTGTTGATGTGTATTCCAGCATGAGAAATCGGAGCGTGAGAGTGTATGAAACCACTTAAATGCACGAGTTTCATGGCCCGATGCATGATAGTTGGCAGCCCTGTAAAGAAATGCGGCATAGTGGCTCGTACAGGTTAGTGCTTCACCACGGCCTCATGCTGCAACATGCTGCTGTCAAATATGACACAAGAGAGATCACGAAGCTAGAGCGTTCAGTTGAGATACTCCGTAGTGAAACCTGTTGTTATACACAGCCTATGGTAAAATAAGAAGAAAAAAGTTTAAAAAAAGAAAACTATTGCGGCCAGCAAACTTGTCGCACTCATTTTTTCTCCAATTAATTATTGCTTATTGTGACAGGCCTATGCAGAATGTAATGTAGAACTTCTGTGTGCAATTAAAATTCATTGTGTGTGCGGGCATACTCTTTTTCTCTGTGGCTTTTTTTGTGTGAGTGTGTGTTACCCTGCACATTAAGAAAGGGTGTTGTGCATAGAAACACTTTCTCATAAAGGACAGGAAATTTTTAATACCCCTCCGTTTGTGTGCCTCTGAAAAAACTTTGTTTGAAGGAGAATATAGCCCTACCACTTACCCTGACCCCTCTGTTCTAAAAGAAATTGGGACACCCCTCGCCCTACATGCGAACACGCAAAAAAAGGTGGTGGTAGGGTGGTGGGGGGAATGGTAGGGCCAAGGGGTTAAATGGGATTCAGCCCAAGTCTCCTGACTTCCACTTACCTCACTGCCTCTTCTGACCAAAAAAGTAAATGATATGTTTTTCTGTCCCCAGTTGCGAGAGATGCGTCATGAGAACCTGAACCTTTACCTTGGCCTGTTTATGGATTCAGGGATCTTTGCTCTGGTGGTTGAACACTGTCCCCGAGGAAGTCTGGCAGACCTGCTGGCTGATGGTGATGTGAGACTTGACTGGATGTTCAAGTCCTCTCTGCTCATGGACCTCATCAAGGTACCAGAATTCCACCTGTGTGAATACAAAATCAAAACCACTGAGTTGATGAGACTCTCGGGACTCAAATGGGTTGAGATCTTAAGTAATAAAGCATTGCAAGGTCCAACACACTGCTGATCTTTTTTCTGTTTGGAACTAAACTTAATAACAAAGGAACAAAGGAGGGTATTTTTCTAATTTTATAGTCTGATGGTACCTTGTGAAGTCAGTCCAGATGTGATTGCCTAGGTCCCGTCCTCGAGATCTACTATCCTGGAAATTTTAGATGCATCTCTTCTCCATCACACCAGAATCACATGAATGGTTTGTTACCCAGCCTCTGCAGAGCTGAACAACATGTAATGAGGGAATTCAGCCACTTGATTTAGGTGTTTGAAAAGGGTCGCATCTAAAAGTTGTTGGATAGTTGATCTTGGCAACTGGAATTAGGCACCCCTGGTCCATATCCTTTGGTTTTCACCTAGACTGTCCTTTCTAATTGGGCGGCATGGCTCAACAAGTTAGAGCGGACGCCGAACCCCAGATGGCTCCTGATGGGTCATTGTTGAACGCCTTGCATGGCAGCTTCTACCATCAGCGTGTGAATGTGTGTAAATGGGTGAATGTGATGGATGATGTACAGCACTTTGGGTATCATCCCAGGTACAATAAAGTGCTATATAAATATGGACAATTTACCATTTAATTGTTTTTATTTATTCTATTTATATTCTTGGAGTCAGGTGTACAGTTTCATTGCTTGGATTAATGGTCTGTTTCAGGGGATGAAGTATCTTCATCTGCGAGGTTTGACTCACGGCCGTTTGAAGTCCACTAACTGCTTGGTCGATGGACGTTTTGTCCTGAAAATCACAGACTATGGACTCCCCATGATCCTTCAGTCTCAGAACATCAGCCTTCCTGAGGATCCACAAGGTAATAACATGAATACATTAAAGAAATGTTGAACCCAAAGTACTAAAATAAAATATCCTTACATCATTAAAGTAACTTTTTTACACACATGAACTTGTGTTTACACCTGTTGGACCCACCGGTGGGTCCGTCGGGCTCAACAGGTTAATGCAGGAATGAAGGCTGGCAGGTTAACACCTACCTGAAGATATATTAAATAAACAAAGATGATGCTAAAAGGGAGGAAGCAACTCAACAGAAGACCAAACTGGGTAAAGAATAACTTACTGATTAACTGAAATTAGCACAACTGGAAAGAAAAACAGGATGAAAAACAACATGGACTACAGTAACTGACACAATGAGAAAACACACACCATGAACTAGCAAAGGACATCCGGAGCTTAAAGGGGCTCTATTATGCTCATGTTCATGTTCAGCACTTAAACACTGGAGAAAGCTCAGACAAGTCCACAAAGCAGAATAAGAACCCTTTAAATACCGAGGAACTAAACTGCAAAATGAGAAGCAGGTGTGACAATTACGACCCATTATCAGGACGCCGG
The DNA here is from genome assembly GCF_017639745.1 of Melanotaenia boesemani. Classification (NCBI taxonomy): domain Eukaryota; kingdom Metazoa; phylum Chordata; class Actinopteri; order Atheriniformes; family Melanotaeniidae; genus Melanotaenia; species Melanotaenia boesemani. The sequence continues at coordinate 90,764 of NC_055686.1, read as the reverse complement.
AAGTAAATGGAACCGAAAACACAAGTCTACAAAAATTAAACAGGAAACAAGATGGAGAACTCAAAAAACTCTTATCAGTTCCCAGAGTCAGATCCACATGTCTGCAACAAACAGCCAGAAAGCCTCAGATCAGCTGAAACACTCAGTTCATTTAGATCCAGGTTAAGGACCCACCTGTTCTCTGCTGCTGGACTAGTTTTTATTTAGATCCAGGTTAAAGACCCACCTGTTCTCTGCTGCTGGACTAGTTTTTATTTAGTTCCAGGTTAAAGACCCGCCTGTTCTCTGCTGCTGGACTAGTTTTTATTTAGATCCAGGTTAAAGACCCGCCTGTTCTCTGCTACTGGACTAGTTTTTATTTAGATCCAGGTTAAAGACCCACCTGTTCTCTGCTGCTGGACTAGTTTTTATTTAGATCCAGGTTAAAGACCCACCTGTTCTCTGCTGCTGGACTAGTTTTTATTTAGATCCAGGTTAAAGACCCGCCTGTTCTCTGCTGCTGGACTAGTTTTTATTTAGATCCAGGTTAAAGACCCGCCTGTTCTCTGCTGCTGGACTAGTTTTTATTTAGATCCAGGTTAAAGACCCGCCTGTTCTCTGCTGCTGGACTAGTTTTTATTTAGATCCAGGTTAAAGACCCGCCTGTTCTCTGCTGCTGGACTAGTTTTTATTTAGATCCAGGTTAAAGACCCGCCTGTTCTCTGCTGCTGGACTAGTTTTTATTTAGATCCAGGTTAAAGACCCGCCTGTTCTCTGCTGCTGGACTAGTTTTTATTTAGATCCAGGTTAAAGACCCGCCTGTTCTCTGCTGCTGGACTAGTTTTTATTTAGATCCAGGTTAAAGACCCGCCTGTTCTCTGCTGCTGGACTAGTTTTTATTTAGATCCAGGTTAAAGACCCGCCTGTTCTCTGCTGCTGGACTAGTTTTTATTTAGATCCAGGTTAAAGACCCGCCTGTTCTCTGCTGCTGGACTAGTTTTTATTTAGATCCAGGTTAAAGACCTGCCTGTTCTCTGCTGCTGGACTAGTTTTTATTTAGATCCAGGTTAAAGACCCGCCTGTTCTCTGCTGCTGGACTAGTTTTTATTTAGATCCAGGTTAAAGACCCGCCTGTTCTCTGCTGCTGGACTAGTTTTTATTTAGATCCAGGTTAAAGACCCGCCTGTTCTCTGCTGCTGGACTAGTTTTTATTTAGATCCAGGTTAAAGACCCGCCTGTTCTCTGCTGCTGGACTAGTTTTTATTTAGATCCAGGTTAAAGACCCGCCTGTTCTCTGCTGCTGGACTAGTTTTTATTTAGATCCAGGTTAAAGACCCGCCTGTTCTCTGCTGCTGGACTAGTTTTTATTTAGATCCAGGTTAAAGACCCACCTGTTCTCTGCTGCTGGACTAGTTTTTATTTAGATCCAGGTTAAAGACCCGCCTGTTCTCTGCTGCTGGACTAGTTTTTAATTTAGATCCAGATTAAAGACCCACCTGTTCTCTGCTGCTGGACTAGTTTTTAGTTAGATCCAGGTTAAAGACCCACCTGTTCTCTGCTGCTGGACTAGTTTTTATTTAGATCCAGGTTAAAGACCCGCCTGTTCTCTGCTGCTGGACTAGTTTTTATTTAGATCCAGGTTAAAGACCCACCTGTTCTCTGCTGCTGGACTTGTTTTTATTTAGATCCAGGTTAAAGACCCGCCTGTTCTCTGCTGCTGGACTAGTTTTTATTTAGATCCAGGTTAAAGACCCGCCTGTTCTCTGCTGCTGGACTAGTTTTTATTTAGATCCAGGTTAAAGACCCGCCTGTTCTCTGCTGCTGGACTAGTTTTTATTTAGATCCAGGTTAAAGACCCGCCTGTTCTCTGCTGCTGGACTAGTTTTTATTTAGATCCAGGTTAAAGACCCGCCTGTTCTCTGCTGCTGGACTAGTTTTTATTTAGATCCAGGTTAAAGACCCGCCTGTTCTCTGCTGCTGGACTAGTTTTTATTTAGATCCAGGTTAAAGACCCGCCTGTTCTCTGCTGCTGGACTAGTTTTTATTTAGATCCAGGTTAAAGACCCACCTGTTCTCTGCTGCTGGACTAGTTTTTATTTAGATCCAGGTTAAAGACCCGCCTGTTCTCTGCTGCTGGACTAGTTTTTATTTAGATCCAGGTTAAAGACCCACCTGTTCTCTGCTGCTGGACTAGTTTTTATTTAGATCCAGGTTAAAGACCCACCTGTTCTCTGCTGCTGGACTAGTTTTTATTTAGATCCAGGTTAAAGACCCGCCTGTTCTCTGCTGCTGGACTAGTTTTTATTTAGATCCAGGTTAAAGACCCACCTGTTCTCTGCTGCTGGACTAGTTTTTATTTAGATCCAGGTTAAAGACCCACCTGCTCTCTGCTGCTGGACTAGTTTTTATTTAGAAGCTAAAATCTAAATCTGGTTCTTTTAAGCTGGAATCATGTTTTAATATTGTCTTTTATTTCTTGCATTTTATCTATTTTATTTTTGCATATTCCTTCTGCTTTTATTTCATTAATTGCATTTCTTTTCATCTTTATTATTATTATTATTATGCATATTATATATAATGCACTTGCCTGCACCCTGCTGTAATGATTTATGTAAAGCACTTTGAAATGTCATGTATATGAAATGTGCTATACAAATAAATTCGCCTTTGGCTTTCAAAAAGCACAAAATGAAGAAAAAAATGACAAAAACAAGAACTAAAGTAAAAATCCCACAGACAGAGATGAAACTACTCTGGTTGATCACAGCTCATAGAAAATATCTCTGTCCTGTTGAGAAATGTCAACACAAACAAAAATGACATTTGTTGTAAAAGGGCTGTGTTTCTTTTCCAACTCTTCTGGACTTAGATCTGCTGTGGACAGCTCCAGAACTTCTCAGGAATCCAGTTCGACCCGGCTCGTTTGCTGGAGATGTCTTCAGTTTTGCTATCATCATACAGGAAGTAGTCTCACGAGCACTGCCATACGCCATGATGGACATGCCTGCCCATGGTGAGACCACCTGAACACCTTTCTGATCACCTGGTCTGTCCACCCATCTGTCCACCTGTCTGACCCTTTTCTGTCTGATCACCTGTCCACCCATCTGTCCACCTGTCTCTCAGAGATTGTGGAGCGTCTAAAGGCGCCTCCTCCTCTCTTCAGGCCAGTTGTTTCTGTGGATGAAGCTCCTGCTGAGTGTCTCAATCTGATGAATGATTGTTGGAATGAAGACCCTAGCAAGAGACCAAGCTTTGATGACATCTTCAAGCAGGTGAGATCATCAATGCAACTGCCTCATTTCTAAATGTAAGAGGTCTTTCTAAACAAAAGGATCATCATCATACAAATAGTCCCAAAGTCTAAGTTGGATCACTGTTAGAGGCTAAATGTGCTAAAACTAAAGACATAAACCCAGAAACAATTGCTGCCTGCGTGGTGGTTACGACAGGTAAGTAAAGATGGAATGTCAGATTAGCTATAATCCATGTCAAACCAGTATCAGAAAGCCCCAGGAACGACTAAAGAGCATGAAAGAATGAGTGCTGGCAAGAAAACAAAACACAAGCGAAGTGTAGCAGTTAAATACTAGCTTTATTATTCACAGTTAATAACACAAAGTCATGTTGAGGCAAAAAGTTACTCTGTCAAGGAATGAGGAGTCTGGTCTGAAGTAAAAAAAGATTACAAGTTTATTGAACACAGGATTAAAATATAAAAGAATAGAATTGCAATCCGAGACACTGTTCAGAGGTCTGACAGCACAGAGATCTGAAGAGAATCTGATAAGAAACATACATGCAGCATCTTTTAAGCAGAATGATCAGTCACAACACATCATGAAATACAAACAAAGAGATTGTCTGTTCCTCACACAGGATTAGACACTTCAGCAAACCTAATGAGATGTTTTTCAGTTTCTTGAGCACGTAAACAACCTCAGTGACATTTAAGGCAAGATGCCCGGCTGGGTCATCCTGAGGCGCCTGGCTGGTATCAGATAAGTCACACAGGTCAGAGCGAACTGTTCTAAAGAATGAATAATAGAATGAATAATAGCGCCAGGCTACTCAGTACTTAATTACCAAAAACCCAAACAACATGTTTACCCTGAGAGTGATCGGTAGACACAATATAATAAAGGGAATAACGTGAAATTTCCCCAACAATTCCCCTCTTTTGATCATAATGAAACCCATTTCATATTGATCACATCAGAAAAGAAAATTTCATAAGATCAAAGCATAAAAGAAAAAACACAAAGATGCATCAAACAAGGAGTCGTACAGTGGACAAAAGGAGAACACCACAATCAACTAGTGAACCCAAAAACTCTTACGGTGATATCAAACTGCTAAGGAATACATAAAAACAAAAAAAAAGAAAAACAAAGGAAACAAACAAAATCAAAACAATGAAAAGAGCAAAGAAACAAAACACAGGAAAACCCATAAAAGAGAAATGTAATAGATGTAATGTAATTTTAGGGAAAAAAAACCCTCAATGATTATCTTCAACAAATCAAGTCCAATCACCATATTCCCAATATACATACAGACAAACATCAGAAGTTGCAATTCACGAGGATTCGAGAAACATCATCATAACTCTGAATGGGGAAACAAACCTCAAAATCAATCCAACACATGTGATTACCAGCAAAAAAACACATCAGAATACATATGAATAAGAATAAGAATCAGAACAAACTAAGATGACTAAACAGAAAACTATCCACACAATCTAAACTTCATCATCACCGAAAGAGGGGAATTGTTGGGATGGAATGCGGAAGCAGGAAGCATTCCTTCTGTTCTTCTGTCAGACTGAGCACAGCTGCAGCCACGTGCTCATTCCACAGAACAGAAGACACCTTTAAAGTTTCTGGAGAATGATTAAACCATTGTGTTTCAAATCTCTCATCGGGCTCCCGTGAGATGTTAGCAATGCACACACAGTTCTGAGCAGGGCTCGAGACCAAGAGGGAGGGATTTACCTCAGTCAGCTGCTGCAGAAAAATTTCACTCGGGAACTCCCAACAATAGCACACAGGATTTCCCAGGGGGTGTGTCCATGCTGTGATGACGGAGTCAGGGTTGGCCATAACTTTCACTCCATCAGGAGAAGATGTGAGACAAATGTTTAACCGACACATCAAATCTCTACCCAAAAGGTTGACCGGACAAACTTCAGACAGCAGAAATGAATGTTTAAATTTACACCCCGAGAGCAAATTACACCCAAGGGGCGCGGTCAACCATTCTTTCACGGTGGTCCCAGACGCAGAGATTGAATGCACAAAATTACCAGACATCTTAAGCGGCACAGAAAACTCAGAAGCCCTCAAAACTGACCTAGTTGCACCAGAGTCTACCATGAATTCAACGGTCTTACCCGACACCTCGACTTGTAGGGTTGGAAAAATCTTGTAGGCCTCAGCCGTTAAATGCATATACGTCCCAGTCTTCGTCGGTATGCATCTGCTTTCGAGCACAGAGATGGCATGGTTAATTTTGTCAAAGTCAGAGGAAACAGCAAGCGTTTCTTCATTGCAACAGAGCGAGGGAAAACTGCAGGTTTTTATCAGTGTTGTGACCTTCAACGTGTGTGTGTGTGGGAGCAGGTTGTGTGTGTTGTGTTATCTGTGGATTGTTTACATTGGGTGTCTGTGTGTCAGCAGCAGAGCAGGAAGGAAGAGAGAGAGAGCTTTCAGTTACTGGGTCAAAACTTTGTGTGTGTGTGCGAGTTACATCACCCAGAGATGAGGGGCATCTCCTGGACCCATCCTTGTCCGCCCCCCCCTCCAGTCAGTCTGAAATGGCCAGCTGCCGGCCCCCGTTTTGCTGGCGACACGGACACTCAGCCTTCCAGTGTCCCAGCTGTCCGCAGATATGACATGCATCGTGATGGCGGCCCCGTCCTCGAAAACCACGCCCACGTCCACGTGGAAAGTCACGCCGTCTGGCCCCCTGGTTTTGTTTTGGACCAGACAGCGCTGAATACATTGTCATTGTGGCCAAATGTAGTTCCTTGTCCTCTTTAGTCTTTTTCTTTGACAGCTTTTCCTCAACCAGGCGTTGAGCATGCCTGGCATATTTGCGAACGTCATCAATACGTGGGCTGACATCCCACCCAACCAACTGTCGCTTCAGTTCATCCGCGACTTCAGGGTGGAGGCCCTTAATGACAGCATCAGCGCACATACTTTCCCAAGGGGTGGAGGAACGGGCTTCCCAGCCCGGTGAGGGTGCAGTCTGTCCTCCAAAAGTTGAGACTGTGGCACAGACTCGGTGGATGAAATCATCTGAAGTCTCCCCTGCCTGTTGTTTGCAGGTGAAAACTTTGGTCATGTTCATTGAGGCCGGGAAATTGGTACGTACCTCCTCTGCCAGTTTGTCTACCGCAGTTTTGTAGAGGAGATTATCATCATGGCCCCAGTCAGGATTCCCCAGCCTCAGATCAGCGGCGGGGAGTTTGGCCTGGATCTTAGACAGTTCAGTCACCTTAAGCCGTCTGGCCATCATCCGGCGGATCTCTGCACCTGTGGGGCGGAACTCCCGGCAGAAAACAGGAAATTCATCAGCAAACTTTGGCCCAGAGGTGACAGGGTCTGGCAATTGGGCCCCCACCTCCGCCACCTCGGTCTCAGTCCATGTTCGGAAGACCAAAATGGGCCCTGTGGGACCCGCTACTTCGACCATGGGGCATAAATGAGCAGATTTCAGGCCATCTTTTCTCAGGGTCACCGGGGAGGTTCTGCCGCTTTTGTGAGGGGCTTTGGACTTTTTCTTTTCCTCTGTGGTCTGCGGATCGGGCTGTGGTTCGGCCTTGGGCGGTATCAGTTCAGGGGCAGCAGCTCCCTCCAGGGATGGATCGTCGTCGTGGTCCTCAGGAGGAGGTGGTGGGACTGGGGGTAGGCAGTCCAAGTCTGGGTCCGGAGAGGCTCCCAGCATCGTCAGGTCTGGGCACGGGAATGAGGTGTTCTGGCCCCTCGGGCCCGATGGTGGACATGCAGGTAGAGAGGATACAATGAGTTAGTTTTCAGCTGAGAAAAATTAGACACAGCAACAGAGGTTGCCGTCCGCTTATCATGGCTGTTGTCAGGTCGGTGCAGGTCAGTCTGTGGAAGGTCAGTAAGTTTTGGAAGAACTCTGGCGTTCTGTTTTCTCTGTCGACGCTCACATTCTGCGAGCCAGTTTGTTAAACCCGCCTGATGTTTTTCTAAGCGGTCCCAATCTGAGACCTTCACCCGCTTCTGTGATTTTAATTTGTCCCTCATCTTATCTAATCCTTCTTTAGTTATTTTTAGTGCCGCCGGGCTCAAAGAGCCTTCGGCTGGAAAAATACCATTCTGAATCCACTCCGCACACACTTCCACACACACCTTCCCATACTTACGTTCCATGAACTCAAAGAGTTCACCGCGGGGCGTCGCCGGTGTTTTGGAGCTTACATTACCCATGTTTACCCTTAAGCACGGGGAGGAATATTCCCACACCTTAGACTACAGACGTCTCTGTAGAATACGGAATAACGGCTAATCCGTCCGCCCTATCTCACTGCTTTCCAGCGAGAGACCCACTCACACCCTTGTGAAGGGATTTTAACCTGCCCAGATCTCCTAATGAGGCTTCCAGGCCTGCTCCTAGTAAGCGGAGCTCCCAAAACCCCTTGCTGCCCGTTTTCCTACTTTTCTAAAAAAGGAGAGATGTGTGTGTGCGTGAGAGCAAATTAAAATCCTAGAGTAATTTCTCACTCACCAGACTTCCTTGACAGGATGGAAGATGTTCGAGGTCCTGGCGGGCCAGTAAGGAGATCCACGAGGAGTCCCCCATAAACAGAGGCTGAGACGTACTCAGGTTGATCAGACACCCGTCGTAAAACCCGAAACTGACCACGCAGGAGCACTTCTGACACCAGGTTGTTGAGGCAAAAAGTTACTCTGTCAAGGAATGAGGAGTCTGGTCTGAAGTGAAAAAAGATTACAAGTTTATTGAACACAGGATTAAAATATAAAAGAATAGAATTGCAATCCGAGACACTGTTCAGAGGTCTGACAGCACAGAGATCTGAAGAGAATCTGATAAGAAACATACATGCAGCATCTTTTAAGCAGAATGATCAGTCACAACACATCATGAAATACAAACAAAGAGATTGTCTGTTCCTCACACAGGATTAGACACTTCAGCAAACCTAATGAGATGTTTTTCAGTTTCTTGAGCACGTAAACAACCTCAGTGACATTTAAGGCAAGATGCCCGGCTGGGTCATCCTGAGGCGCCTGGCTGGTATCAGATAAGTCACACAGGTCAGAGCGAACTGTTCTAAAGAATGAATAATAGAATGAATAATAGCGCCAGGCTACTCAGTACTTAATTACCAAAAACCCAAACAACATGTTTACCCTGAGAGTGATCGGTAGACACAATATAATAAAGGGAATAACATGAAATTTCCCCAACAGTCACAATTTCCTTAAGGAAAGGAAATGAGAGCCTTGTGTGTAACTCAGACACTGACAAACAAGCAATACAGGTGCTCGTCATAAAGTGAGAATATCGTGAAAAAGTTGATTTATTTCAGTAATTCTCTTTAAAGGAATTACGGTATTAATGACCATGGTATCCTTGTTATCAACTGGCCAGCAAACTGGCCTGACCTGAACCCTGTAGAAAATCTGTGGGGTCTTGTGAAGAGGAAGATGTGATAAGCCAGACCCAACAATGAAGAGCTGAAGGCCACGATCAGAGCAACCTGGGCTCATAACACCTGAGCAGAGCCACAGACTGGTGGACTCCATGAAACGCCGCATGCTGCAGGAATTCAGGCAAAAGGAGCCCGACTAAGTACTGAGTGCTGTACATGTCACATTTTTCATGTTTATACGTTTCATGTTCATACTTTTCAGTTGGGCAACATTTCTAGAAATCCTTTTTTTAATCGGTCTTAAGTAATATTCTAATTTTCTGGGATACAGAATTTGGGGTTTTCATTAGTTGTCAGTTATAATCATCAAAATAAAAGAAATAAACATTTGAAGTATGTCAGTCTGTGAAGAATGAATGTCTACATCATACAAGTTTCACTTTTTGAAGGGAATTACTGAAATAAATCAACTTTTTCATGATATTCTGATTTTATGACGAGCACCTGTATATTAACAGCTGGTACAAAAGAACATAGAGACATGAAGAAAAGAATAAAGAACTTTCCCAAAGCGTAGGTGCCATCCATTGGTGGGACATGTGATTACAACCCCACAAACACATGCCCTGTAGCACCATGGCTCACATGGGTTTCACCTGGAAGCTCTACAAGGAACCAAATCATCTGGAAAAGTACTTTAGCATGATGTGTTTTTATGTGTTACGTCCAGTTATGGGGGTATGAGTGGGACGTAACACAAAAGACAGTCGCAGACAGTTGTAAAGTTGGAACATATCATTTTATTGTGGTGAGAATAAAATAAAAGGGGTAAAACAGGAAGTTAACCTAAATCCAAGTGTTGGGGTTAGCGGAACGGCTGAAACAAACAAAAGTTAAACCAGAAACCATACACGAAACCTGCCAGTAAACAATATCAAATTTAACAAACAAAAGGGTGCCCTTAACTTGGTGTGATAACTCAATAACAAAAGGCAGCAGTCTCATTAAACTAAGTGTGACACAATCAAACACGTGGCCTAACTAGCCCAACACGACACACCCGAACTTTAACACAAAGTGAACGAAGTGGCAGAACACACACAAAAGGAAGTGCTGCTCAAAACCTAGCCGGTGCCCAGAATGTTCCCCACTGGGAACACGAAGGTAAACCCAACCTTAAAGGACTATCATACCGTCCCCCACCAGGAACCCAAACAGCCAGGACTCGTCCTGCTGCACACACAAGAATAGCCCAACACACAAAAAGCTACCAACTAGCACAGCTAGTACACAAAACAGCACGCCACCATAAGTCTGCCCAGATGGTCGAAGGTGAGGGGAAGCAGCACCCGCAGTCTACTTGTGAATGTTTATTTATCGTAATGCTGGCTTGTACAAGGCTGGGGTAAGTCTTCGGTCAGAAAAACTGCAGCCTCCCGGAGCTTGGTCAACAGTTCTTTATTAAATCCAACAGATGTACTCATGTACAGTTCTCTTTGTGGGTCTGGACGTGTGATGATGTGTATGTGTGTGGTTGAATCTTCATTCACGTACACTTAACAGAAGTCTCAGACCTGCCGAACCAACAAACTCTCACATGCTTTACACGGAGTCTGGAGCATGCGCAGTACTCGGCAGTGGTTTGGGTGCGTTCCATTCCTACACCTAGAAAGCCAGAGGAGTACGGGCGGGGACATTTGAACACTACTTGTCCCTCCGAATGTGAGGGGAGGCAACCCACACGGCCCAGCCTCTCCCTCCAAATGTTAAGGGAAGCAACCGACACAGTCCAGCCTCTCCCTCCCGAATGATCCCTGCAACCGTCCTTTATTACCTGGACTCTACTGAGCTGCAAGGTGATTGGCTGGTTGTAGAGCCAATCAGCGGGAAGGAGATTGATGAGCATCTGATCCAGCCAGTCCGAAGAGACATCAGGGCCCAGCCTTTTCATGCTGAACGAGCCCCCAACTGTCTGCAATGATCATCAACCGTCTCATGTCGTTTCCTTGACCTTGTGTTCACAGTTTCGAGGCATCGGCAGAGGGAAAAGAGCGAACATCATCGACTCCATGTTGAGGATGTTGGAGCAATACAGCTCCAACTTGGAGGATCTCATCAGAGAACGTACAGATGAGCTGGAAGTCGAGAGGAGCAAGACAGACAAGCTGGTTGGACAGCTGCTGCCAAAGTGAGACTCAGTTTGTCTAAAATGTTAGAATCCAGCAATGCTGCTTGATTACCTCCTGACTTAATGAGTGGGTGGATGAAGCGTAGGGTGATCCAGCTGGTGTACATACTCACCTGGGTAAGTGTCACCGTCAGACCTTCAAAATAAAAACAGCAGTTTCTGCCGAGTCATTAGAAGACAAACGTTGGCTTAAATGAAAAACATCTGTATTCTGAACATGACAGTGACCATCAGGTTTTGAGAATGAATTAATGAAGTAGTTTTTCTGGATCTAAACAGCAAAACAGCAAAAGTGGTTCAATATGACTTTCTGTATGTTTCAGGTCCGTGGCTCAGGCTCTGAAGAAAGGGAAACCAGTCCAACCTGAACATTACTCAGACTGCACACTCTATTTCAGTGACATAGTTGGATTTACAACCATCTCAGCTCTCAGTGAGCCCATTGAGGTACAAACTGTTCCACTGTTGATTGTTTTTATCTTTCAATGTTTAACTGACACTGTGTGTGCAGGTTGTTGACCTGCTGAATGACCTGTACACCATGTTTGATGCCATCATTGGTACGCATGATGTCTATAAGGTAAGGCATGTCCTTATCTAGAGCCTTTTACTCACTAACATAACTGACCTTTCAACCCTAACGTTGATATTTCAGGGCTCTTAATTACTTTGTTTCATCAGCAGCTTATGGTTCTGGTACATTCCTAAAGTTAACCAGATGTTCCATCTTTTAGGAAAATAGTGCTGATTAGAAAATGAAATGAAAATGCCAAACAACAACTTTGTCTTTTCCACTGCTTTTTAAGTAGACAGTGAGACCACTGTGAGACTCAAGGCAGACGAAACAGCTCTAGCCTGAACCAAAACAAATGCTATTATCTTAATCTGGCTCCCTGTACTGGCCTTGGATGGCCGGTTATCAAGTCCCCTGGAATGTTATGCGGATGGATGCTCTGCCCCCCATCCCCATCCCATTTTCTTGGGCTGTGGACCTTTTCTGGATCAGCTCCCAAGGTCACCCCACTATCTTCTGGTGGCAGGGGCTGGAGAAAGGAATTGGGAGAAAGTTCACAGGCTTACTTACTTATACTTACACACACAAGCAAGCACACTCACATACACCATTACAGACACACCTCCCCTATGATTTTACTGCCTTGATTGGACACTTTCCCCCCTCCCTCCTCTACCGGGTGGCAGGTTGATTGGATGTGCTCAAGTTTAGCTACGCCCACACATGAGAGAACCCCCGCCATGTGCTTTCCTATGCTGTGAATGTCTGAATTATGTGGTTTTATGTACCAAAGTGTTTTTATTATCTCCACAGTGGGCCCATCTAGGCCCAATGTAGATATACCTTTTTTTCTAGCCTCCTCCCATTATTCTCCCTCATGTTATCTTTTCCATCTGTGAAAATGGCCTTAGGGTTTCCACCGTCCAACCAACACATCTCTATTCTTCCTTCTACACACACACACACACAGACATACATATATTAAACCCTTTATTCTTTTGAGCAGTGTGTATATACAGTATGTGTGTGTGTGTGTGTGTGTGTGTGTGTGTGTGTGTGTGTGTGTGTGTGGATAAAGTGTGTGTCTGTTTATTCATATTCATGTATGTATAAAGTGAAAATTTATGTTTTAATTTGATAAATTCTGCACTCTGCATTAAATGCTATGATATACTGGATCCTTCTGGGCCTCAGGTTCTATTTAAGTGTGTACCTAGTCTTACCCACTTGGTGTGTCTTAAGTCCCAGCAAATGTGCCTTAAGTTTCCATTATTCTGGCTGATAGACTTTTCACCAGGTAGTTGGCAGTTGTTAATTTTGATACCCATTAATGTTACTCTGATTTCACACATTTCACATGTAAATATTAGGTGTTTATTAAATGTAAGTACTAATGAAGAATAAATTCCATGTACAGGTTGAAACTATTGGAGATGCTTACATGGTGGGTTCAGGTGTTCCCAACAGGAATGGGAATCGACACGCAGCTGAGGTGTCAAACATGTCTCTGGACATCCTTCATTCAATCGGAGCCTTTAAGATCAAACACATGCCTGAGATCAAAGTCAAAATACGCATTGGGTTACATTCAGGTATGTAAACAGTGAAAGCTTTCCCAATCAGGAGTTTGGTTTTGAAGCATTGTCTTAGAAAACAAGAAGACAATTTTGAAAAGCCCTGTTTGTGTTTAGGCCCTGTGGTAGCCGGTGTGGTTGGCCTTACTATGCCCAGGTACTGTCTGTTTGGAGACACGGTGACCACAGCCTCGCTCATGGAATCCAGCGGCCTGCGTATGTAAAGCTCAGATTAATTTAAATTCAGTTCAGAACACTGACTCACTACTAACTAAACATCCCACACAGTGAATTCAGAAGAGTGAGTTAACAAGCAGGCATGCTAATATAGTGGGCCAGAACAAAAGTGTACTTTCTGGTTAAAGACATTACAATATTCAGTCAAGCTTAAGAAGTTGATGATTCAATAGAATAAAAGGTGTCTACCTTTCAGGAAGTCTGTCAGTGACTAAATATGAGGGAGGCAAGAGTTCAGGATTTCTTACGCCATCATTTGTAAAGTGCATTCATTTTTATCAGTACTGGGGTTTGACTTATTTTTTGTGTTGTTTTCAGCCTATAGGATCCACATCAGTCTGAATACTGTCAAAGTCCTAACCAGTCTCAAAGCGGGGTACCACATGGAGACAAGGAAGGCACAGGTACACTCACCAGCACAGACATTTATAAAGAGAACAATAAACAGATATGTCAATGAAAAAGATGGCTATTCTTTGATAACAGTTGGTCAGAACCAGTTTGATCAGTATTAAACTGGTCAGATCCAGTCTTTGACACTCATGCTTCTGTTTCTACCTTAGGTAAAGGGCACAGAGGACACATATTGGCTTATGGGCCGAGATGGTTTTGACAAACCACTTCCCACTCCTCCAGACCTCATTGGAGGGTAAGAACCCAAAATTTATAAAACATAAATAATGACAGGAATAATAGACTGAGAATCTCCAAGTCCTATCTGTCTGAAATGAAAATTAAAATGATTTACCATTATTAAATGATAAACATGAGGTCCAGGAGTAGAGCTCTCTATGGGCAAATTAACCAGGATAGTCTAGCAGACTCTTTTATTCTGCAAGAAATTTTACCTTGCTTTGGTCTGGGTTCCTTTTACATAAAAATCTCCTCATGCAGACCAAACCACCTGAACATGACCACACACTTACATCAACTGCTTACTAGGGGTGATATTCCTGGACAGGCCTTCTGACCAAGAAGATAAAATAAAATTTGGCTTGTCAAATTGCCTGAAAATGGCAGCTGTCAGCCATTGTTCAGTGCTAGTAAACAATGAGCAATGATACATAGATACAATCCGACATCCATTCCTCTCTTGGTTTACAGAGTAGATTGTTTGCTATCACACTACGAGCAGACCACACCAGGGTTCACTGGCCAGTCATACCCGAGCTCCTGCTAGAAATCATCCTAGTAAATAATAAAGTATTCATGTCAGACTGATGGTGTGAAGCCATGTAGAAACCAGTGATATCATGTGTAACCTTAAAGATTTCCTCTTATGTAGGATTCAAAGTTCAGCAATTAAAAAACAACTGGCCAATTTCCAAAGAAGTTGGTGTAATTTTTAGTTTTTAGTCTGTTTACACGATCTATTTCTGTGTCTGTCCACCTGTCTGTCTCCATCCATCTTTCTGCTTCCACCTGTCTGTCTGTCTCCATCCATCTTTCTGCTTCCACCTGTCTGTCTGTCTGTCCCTACCCGTCTTTCTGCTTCCACCTGTCTGTCTGTCCCTACCCGTCTTTCTGCTTCCACCTGTCTGTCTGTCCCTACCCGTCTTTCTGCTTCCACCTGTCTGTCTGTCTCCATCCATCTTTCTGCTTCCACCTGTCTGTCTGTCCCTACCCGTCTTTCTGCTTCCACCTGTCTGTCTGTCCCTACCCGTCTTTCTGCTTCCACCTGTCTGTCTGTCTGTCCCTACCCGTCTTTTTGCTTCCACCTGTCTGTCTGTCCCTACCCGTCTTTCTGCTTCCACCTGTCTGTCTGTCCCTACCCGTCTTTCTGCTTCCACCTGTCTGTCTGTCCCTACCCGTCTTTCTGCTTCCACCTGTCTGTCTGTCTCCATCCATCTTTCTGCTTCCACCTGTCTGTCTGTCCCTACCCGTCTTTCTGCTTCCACCTGTCTGTCTGTCCCTACCCGTCTTTTTGCTTCCACCTGTCTGTCTGTCCCTACCCGTCTTTTTGCTTCCACCTGTCTGTCTGTCCCTACCCGTCTTTCTGCTTCCACCTGTCTGTCTGTCCCTACCCGTCTTTCTGCTTCCACCTGTCTGTCTGTCCCTACCCGTCTTTCTTCTTCCACCTGTCTGTCTGTCCCTACCCGTCTTTCTGCTTCCACCTGTCTGTCTGTCCCTACCCGTCTTTCTTCTTCCACCTGTCTGTCTGTCCCTACCCGTCTTTCTGCTTCCACCTGTCTGTCTGTCCCTACCCGTCTTTCTGCTTCCACCTGTCTGTCTGTCCCTACCCGTCTTTCTGCTTCCACCTGTCTGTCTGTCTCCATCCATCTTTCTGCTTCCACCTGTCTGTCTGTCCCTACCCGTCTTTCTGCTTCCACCTGTCTGTCTGTCCCTACCCGTCTTTTTGCTTCCACCTGTCTGTCTGTCCCTACCCGTCTTTCTGCTTCCACCTGTCTGTCTGTCCCTACCCGTCTTTCTGCTTCCACCTGTCTGTCTGTCCCTACCCGTCTTTCTTCTTCCACCTGTCTGTCTGTCCCTACCCGTCTTTCTGCTTCCACCTGTCTGTCTGTCCCTACCCGTCTTTCTGCTTCCACCTGTCTGTCTGTCCCTACCCGTCTTTCTGCTTCCACCTGTCTGTCTGTCCCTACCCGTCTTTCTGCTTCCACCCGTCTGTCTGTCCCTACCCGTCTTTCTGCTTCCACCCGTCTGTCTGTCCCTACCCGTCTTTCTGCTTCCACCTGTCTGTCTGTCCCTACCCGTCTTTCTGCTTCCACCTGTCTGTCTGTCCCTACCCGTCTTTCTGCTTCCACCTGTCTGTCTCTCAGGGCCAGTAATCATGGCATCAGTCTTGATGAGATTCCAGTTGAGAGACGACAGAAGTTTTTGGACCGACAGAAGCTGATGAAAAAATGAAGTCCTTCGTGTTTTTCTCATTTTTTCATCCTCCACCTTTACACTACCATGTTTAATCTTCACCTGAGCTCAGCATTCCTACCCAGAGAATCAAGCCCAATGCTCAGCAAAATCTTTGAATGTGTCATGTTTTTTTTTACTGTTAAGCTGTTGGTCTTCCAAGTTAGTGGGGTCTGGTTTTCTAAATAAATTGATATAGACACAACCTAATCTATATGAAGCAATGTGTGAAATGGTGAGACACTGAGAGGAATTTGAGTTACCATCTCAGCAGATAGTATATTTGTTCCATTCAGATTTCATGTCATTTAAGGCTTCACAGATTTCAAGCATATTATTAAAAGTAAATCTGTTTGTTTTAATCAGCCACTTTAGATTGTTCCCTTTGTTGACATTTAGGCAATTAAAAGTTTGATTAAGTTTCATTTTTTAGAGAAGCTTTAGGAGTAAGAACTGAAAAGAGAGCAATTTAAATACAACTGCATAGAACATACAGTAGACACAATAGAGAAAACTCTTGCAAACACTGAGACTAAGATGAATATAAATATACATATGTACATATCATGATTGAATAATTCTCATTGATTAATCATGCAGCAATGTATGACATGTTTTATGTCAGTATTCTCATGTAAGTTTACTGTGAGATTCACATTATGACGTGATAATAAATGAAATTAAAAAAATAATGAAAATAGAGTAAAGATCCTATACTGGTGTGTTTTCATTATTCATAGCTGGGGGCTGGGAGGGTTAGGTGTGGGGAGATTTTCTCACTCTGCAACTTCCTGTCATCATTGGGCTATGCCTAATGATGGTGATGTCAACATTTGGGGGAGGCTCAGGAGGAGAAAGGTTTTGTATAATCTGGGTCTGGTAGATGGAAATCTCCTTTCTGTTGTAAAATTTGCATCTATCAGTATATAAGATGGAATTCCAAATCTTGAGATTAAGAACTGGCCAGTCATGACTGTGAGTTTTCTTTTTTTTGTTTCTTTTTTTAAATTTACTTTTTTATTGAAGAAGCAATTTATATGTTACATTCAAGTATACAATGTTTAACATTTCTTTTGCCTTTCCATTTTTGAGCTTAACAAGGGAAACGTAAGAACAAACGGGTAGGGGAACCGCTTGCTAGATCGATATTACACATGAAAATGAAGAAAAAAGAAAAAATGATCAGAGTGTCATTAGTACCAAACCACCATTTCAACAAAAGTCAGATCTAACAGGCTTGACATATTCAGTCCATTGTGACCATATTCTATAGAAAGAATCTCTCTGTACTCTGAGGGGAAAAGACAGTTTTTCCATCATATAAATCTCTTGTATAATATTAATCCAATCCGCAATTGTTGGTGGTTCGGGTCTGAGCCATTTTCTCGTAATAGCCTTTTACTGGCTGCCAACAGAATACAGAGCAATCTCTTGTCTTTGAAATGATCCATTACCATAGAGCCCAGATACATATTTTCAAATGTGAGGGGGAGAACAGTCAAAAGCACGTTTTGCAGGTGATGGTGGACCTCGGACCAGAAAGGGTGGATAACTTGTCAATCCCAAAATGAAAATGATTGGCCCTCACGCTCCCACATCTCCAACAGGCGTCGCCCGCGCCCCGATACCTTTTCTGAGCTGGTGTGATGAAATATCTCATAATATTTTTTCAGCAGAATTCCCTCCATATATTCGACCCCGTGGAGACCCGTTGCATCTGACATATGTGTCCCCAACTTTCCTCTGTAATTTTTAATTTCCCTTCTCTTTCCCACTTGTCTTTGACATAGCCCGTGCCCTGCCCCTCACTCCGCAGAATGCTGTTGTATAGTTTAGATATAATTTTCGTGGGTGACGTTGATTTGGTTGGTGATATAAATGTTTGGAGGAACCTCTGATCGGCTGTGAGCACTTTAATATTTTCATTAAAATAGTGCCTGACCTGCAGGCTTGGAGCGCCCCCCACGGATGAAGGAGTTATAATTAGTCAAGCCTTTCAGAATCCAGTACCAAAACCTGCCATCTAGTTTGTTTGGGGCAAACTCTGAGTTGTAGGCACACCATCGCAGGATTTTAGAGTCCTCCTCCAGGTGACATGTTTTAATTGTGTCGTTCCATATTTGTATCATCACGTTTGTTACCTGATCGCTCGATATATCAATTTCGTTTTGCAATTTGATATCAGCTATTAGAGTTGTAAGTGGAATTCCTGTAAATGTATTCCCTTCTACATCTTTCCATCCCGCCCTGTAGCTTGGGGAGCACAGGCATACCAGTGGTCTCAACTGGGCAGCATAATAATATACTCAGAGACAAGGAAGGTTCGTACCCCCTGTGTTTGTCTTTATTTGGAGGGTTTTATATTTGATCCTAGGTGTGTTACCCTTCCATATAAAATTTGACAGTAGTCTATCCCACTCTATAAATTGTTTAGGTGGTATAGGAAGGCAGGGACTGGAATAAGTGGAGCATGCAGGGAAGGATATTCATTGTAATTGAGTGTAACCTGTAATGTAGGTGTATGAGGGTTAGAACATCAAGGTTTTGGACGGGTTAGGATGAAGGGAGAGAGCTCCCACCACCAAGAAGGCAGCAGGAGTAGTGCACACGCCTCGAAACTGGCTCTGAGCCTAGGGCGGGGCCAGTCACCACCAAGCACGCCCTGATCCATGATTGGCCTTCCAAGAGTGGCTCACTGTCCCGAATTTGGGCTCGACGGCCTACGAAAATTGGGCTCTCACGTCCCTAGAAAGCGACCCCAACTCAAAAATTTGACTGTCAATTCCGTCAATTTGGGTTACATTAAGGGGATGACTGCCACCAATGATAGCCCTCTGACGGCGACCTTTGCAGGCCTATATCTCCCGACGGGAAGGGCCCAGAGGCGTGGAACCCGAATGATACCCCCCGTATCACGGGCACGGGGTTTCCGGGGTGGCGCTCAGATTCGGTGTTGGACTTTGGGTTCCAGAGATAGGCTCCCGTCTTTTGGGGGACCACCTGTGCATCCTGGGAACGGAAGGTGGTAGAGACACGGGACCACGATGGGCGCGTTGAGCGTGCCTGAGTCCTGTCAGGCGAGTGACTGCAGGTGCGGGTTTCTGTCCAGGGGTGCCGACA
This sequence comes from Melanotaenia boesemani, assembly GCF_017639745.1. Taxonomy (NCBI): domain Eukaryota; kingdom Metazoa; phylum Chordata; class Actinopteri; order Atheriniformes; family Melanotaeniidae; genus Melanotaenia; species Melanotaenia boesemani. The sequence continues at coordinate 71,634 of NC_055686.1, read as the reverse complement.
CGGGTCAGCAGCTGGGTCATGATCCAGGTCCGGGTGGTGGCAGCTCAGGCGGTGAACGGTCTCAGACCTGGGATCATGATCCAGGTGCGGGTGGCCGCAGCTCAGGCGGTGACCGGTCTCAGACCTGGGTCAGGATTCAGGCATGGATGCCCTCAGCACGGATGAGGACGTGGCTCAGGCCTGGGTCACTTGAAGTTGAATAACTAGATGTAAAGGCAGAAGTTGCTTTTTGGGAAGACATGTTTTTGAATCATATAAAATTGGAAGTTATAATTGTGTTGGTTTGGGAAACAGTTGGACCCAACCTGCCTCCCTCCGGTGGGACGTGCCCCGGAACACCTCACGTCCAGGATGCATCCTGACCAGATGCCCGAGCCGCTTCATCTGGCTCCTCTCCATGGGGAGGAGCAGCGGCTCTACTCTGCTGAGCCCTTACTGGATGACCGGGCTCCTCAGCCGAAGACGCCGCACCGATCCCCGTCTCCCGCTCCGTCCTTCCCTCACCCCCCATACGTGAATGCCTCCCTGTGTGACCTGATCATATATGATTGTGTGTTATATTAGCATATCGTGCAAAAGCATTGCTTTAGAAAGCCTTTAAGTAAATAGATGAAAGAGCCCTGTCTCTTTCTGACTTTGTGGCTGTCACGTACAGCTGTGCTGCGGGACCCAAAATGCAGGCCGACGAGGCAGGAGACAAGAGTAAGGGGAAAAAGCAAGGATTTTTTTTTCTTATTTTGAATTTATTAATTAAATAATAGATGACATAATGACTATGATAATAACATATATCTATATTGTAATTATTATCATATAACATATTTTTATTTTATTATTTTAATTAATTTTACAACAGAAACATGCAAACAACAACCAAACCGGTGAACAATGTGAACTAATAAACAAAACAGGGGGGGACAACAGCCAGAAAACAAAACAGGAAACCAGTGTTAAAAACACACACAACCCCACAACAGAAACCCCAAAACCATAAAAGTATCCCCACTACCACCAACTGAGAAAGTCCAAGAACAAGGGCAAACCCAAAGTCAGGGTGCACAGTAAGAGCAGAGACCTGGCGCGATCCTCACCTCCAACTCAGCTGCGAAGCATGAGCAGAGTCTCGGGCGGCGTAATGGACTGGGGTGTAAAGACTGCGACTGACTGGCCATGAGGAGAGCTGAGCAGCAGTGGCAGAGGATCAGCACCAGCTCCTCCACCGGGGCTGGCGACTGACGCCCTCCGGTTGCCTGTGGCCCTAAACCTGCTCTCCCGCCCTGGACCAAGCGGACCACCAGCCAAGCCGAAGAGCAGCGGCAGACGCTCAGGTAGAGTCGTGGACGGGGGCTGGATGACTGGGCAGCGCTCACAAGGAGCGCTGGGCAGAAGTGCAGCTGCTCAGCCGGAACTGGCGTCGGATGCCTGGCCAGGGTGAAGCGGACCTCCAGTGGAGCGGTATAGCAGCGGCAGAGCATAATGTTAGTTGCCGGAGACTGAGCATGTCTCCTCAGGAGAGTTGAGCAGCGGTGGCAGAGGTCCACCTGCTGCTCTGCGTAGGGTTCCGGGACTCCAGTTGGACGCCCTCCGGTCCCCTGTGGCCTTCCAGCCTCGTGGAAGCGCACCTCCAGCCGAGCTGAGTCACACAGGCACAGCCACGGCTGGATGGCTGGAGACTGGGCGGCGGTGATGAGCAGAGCCGAGCAGCAGTGGCACAGCTCTGTACGCTGCTCTCCGGAGGCCTCTGGGAGCGGGGCTGGCTGCTCCTGGACGGTAGTGGGCCTGGAAAAGGGAGGTTGAAACGTTCAGGTTGATTACTTTGAATGGAATGATATTATGAGGTGTGCCTCTTTAATTTCTTGTTCTGTTCTTTGATGTGTGAAGGCTTTTAAAGTGTTGTTTTTAACGTGCATCATTTGGTAGGTTCAGCACTTTGTGTTGCTTTGTGCATGAAAAATTGTTCTATGAATAAAATTCTGATGGTTTTCTGGGCCTTATTACTAAATTATTACATAACTTATTAACTATGAATATGTATAAACCTCTTTATTCAGTGCATGCGGATGGGAATCAAGGTGAAAACAAGAATATTCTACTTACTCTCTCCATGTGTGTATGTGGTTCTCATCTTCACTGTAGATTGCGTGAAATGCCGGGGGGGCACACATTGGTGGAAGAGAAAAGAAAACACAATTTTTATTCAGGAACACACTTTCTACCAAGCACCAAACAAGCAAGGGTCTTCTTTAAAAAGCTAACAACCAATTTATTAAACACGGGCTGACCGCACCATGACACCTCTAGCCAGCTAGCCAGTGAACCTGAGTTGATGTAGCATGCGGTTATATAGTATAGTATATATAGTATATTCGCTGTTCCCCACGTGCACTGAAGGCAGTTGGCTAACTTTAACCCATAAGCACATAAACACAATTTTTCCTGCAGAAAAAGTGCTTCATACCGACCTCTATTCTGCTGCGGTGACGTCTGAGGTGTTGAGCGCGGCCGACCTGAGTGCAAATGGTGGTGCTTCATCAAACTGCTTCCCAGGCCACTCCCCCACTTGCTGAGCAGGTATCATGCAACGACAAAGGAACGGCATTAAAATGATAATGAATCCAAGAAGTAAATGTATGATTAAAAATTAAAAATAATTGAGTAAAATCCCTCAACGAGGGCTTGACCCGTCTCTCGGAGGAAAATAAGAAGATGAAGGAAACGGTGATCGATCTGCAGGCCGGAGCATGAGGGAGAACCTGGTGTTTGCAGGGATTCCAGAGCAGACGGAGGAGGACCCCGAGACCACGGTGAAAAACTTCATCAAAACCCACCTGAAGCTCCCGGAGGAAACGGTGGAAAACATCTCCTTTCACAGAGTCCATCGGCTCGGCGGGAGGAAACCCGGGTCCAGCAGACCAAGACCTATTGTAGCGAAGTTCGTCAGCTTCAAACAGAAGGAGCAGGTGAAGAACCAGGGCCGCGAACTGAAGGGGACCAACTTCGGAGTAAACGACCAATATCCGAGAGAGATTCTGGACCGACGGAGAGTCCTGTTTCCCATCAGGAGGAAATTTATCGCTGAAGGTGCTCGCGCTGTCATCGCGGTGGATAAATTATTTATTAATGGACAGCTGTACCGCGACCCGGACATCACTCCGTGGCTCTACTGACTTGGTATGTGCTTTAATTTTCCTGTTTTCTCACTAGATCATGTTATATCCATAAAACTGCCATAAAAGATCATTTAGTTAACAGTAAATCCACTTCCCGTCTCCACTACACTGTTCTCAGCACAGATGAGTTTTTTAAATTACTTTTTTTCTTTGGCACTGTCGCTCTTTTCACTCTTTACACTTCTTCTCTCCGACCGTTTAACGGCTAACGGTAACACTTGTCATTATATTACATACACATCAGCACTTTTCATGATTCACAGGAACACACACAGAACAGCACAAGTGCACATACATCCCTGTCACAACCAGCTGGCACATACACATGCACGCAGAGAAGCAGTGGGATGCACGCACACACGCTTCAGTAATATACATATAGCCTCATTTCTGTGGTTTGTTCATGAACGAACTCACATTTGTCACTTGGAATGTGTGTGGAGCTGGCACAAGGGAAAAGAGGTTAAACATTTTTAATCGTTTGTAAGAAATGAAAGCAGATATAATATTACTCCAAGAGACTCATTTATCAACCTCAACAATAGATCTTCTCTCAACAACCCAGTTTCCACACGTGTATTCAGCTTGTTATAATTCTAGGCAGAGAGGAGCAGCAACTCTTATTAATAGAAGGTTAAATTTTGACATAGATAATACAATCATAGATCCAGAAGGCAGATTTATAATAGTTACATTATCTATTAAAAATGTTAAGTTATGTATCGCAAATATATATGGTCCAAATGTTGATGATCCTCCTTCTTTCACTCCCTCTTCACCTCTATGGTCACTCAGATAACACATTAATTATAGGAGGTGATTTTAACATTATACTGGACAAACAAAGTACCACAGGAGCTCATCGAGTCTGGAAATCCTCAGAAACTGTAACATGAAGGATTTTGGTCTCTGTGATGCTTGGCGCTCTCACCATCCCACACTAAGAGAATACACCTTCTTCTCTTCAGTTCACCATTCCTATTCTAGATTAGATCATTTCTTAACTAGCAGCTCGCTGATGAATGACATGTCAGAAATCAGAATCCATCCTATTAGCATTAGTGATCACGCACCAGTATCATTCACTCTGAGAAGTAAGAGCAATAAACCAGCAACTAGAAACTGGAGCTTTAATATGTCACTACTTAAAGATCCTGAGTTTATCAGCTACTTTAAAAGAGAATGGTCCTTATATCTAGAAAATAACGACTTGCCAGAAACTTCAGCAAGTGTTCTTTGGGAAGCAGGAAAAGCAGTAATGAGAGGAAAATAATTTCCTTTTCTTCTCATAAGAAAAAGAAGAAACTTTGAGAATTTCAGAGTTAGAACTCAGAATTAAATCCTTAGAGGAGCTTACCATGTCTCCCCAGAAGAACACACACTAAATGCTATAAGGAAAGCTAAACTTGAACTTAATGAAATGATAGATAAAAAGACGCAATTCTTGGTGCAAAGACTTCGCTTGGAGAACTTTGAGCATGGCAACAAATCTGGAAGGTTCCTGGCTAATCAGTTAAAACAAATAAGGAGAAAACAACCATCTCCTCTGTCAGAGATCCAGAAGGAAACATCAGCCACGACCCTGACAAGACAAATAACACTTTCAAAGAATTCTATAAAACTTTATATACATCACAACTAACTACAATAGATGACAATATTGATAAATTTCTTAGTAACATTAATCATCCACAATTAAAACATGAAGATAAAATGGTCTTGGATTCCCCCCTTTCAGTCGGCGAACTCCATGAAGCTCTCCAGCATATGCCCAACAATAAAGCTCCAGGTCCAGATGGTTACCCAGCAGAATTCTACAAAGGATTCTGAACAACGTTGGCACCCACTTTCTACAATATGATATTAGAAATAAAGGAAAAACAAAAAATACCTTCAAATATGAACCTAGCCAATATTACTCTACTATTAAAACCAGGTAAAGACCCGACACTTCCATTCAGTTACCGTCCAATTTCATTAATAAATGTAGATCTCAAAATAATTAGCAAAGCTTTGGCCAGAAGAATAGAAAAAATAACCCCTCTAATAATACATCCTGACCAAACAGGCTTTATTAAAGGTAGACATTCCTCTACTAACATGTGTAGATTAATTAACATCATAGATTATTCTACTCTACAGAATCTGGAATCCACAGTAATTTCTTTACACGCAGAAAAAGCGTTTGACCGAGTAAACTGGAAATTTTTATTTGCAACGTTAAACAAATTTGGGTTTGGGTCATCTTACATAGATTGAAAAAAGACATTTCAAAAATAAAAAACTGAAAATTGCCATGTGCATAAGTATTCACCCCCCCAATGTCAGTACTTTGTAGAGCCACCTTTTGCTGCGATCACAGCTGCAAGTCGTTTTTGATAAGTCTCTACGAGTTACCACATCTTGCCACTGGGATTGTTGCCCATTCTTCAAGGGAAAACTGCTCCAGCTCCTTCAGGTTTGATGGTTTGCACTTATGAACAGCAATCTTTAAGTCTGACCACAGATTCTCAATTGGACTGAGGTCTGGACTTTGACTAGGCCATTCCACCACATTTACATTTTTCTCCTTAAGCCACTAAAGTGTTGCTTTAGCAGTATGCTTGGGGTCATTGTCCTGCTGGAAGGTGAACCTCCGTCCTAGTCTCAGATCACTGACAAATTGATAGAGGTTTTGCTCAAGAATACTTCTGTATTTAGCACCATCCATCTTTCCCTCGACTCGGACCAGTTTCCCAGTGCCTGCTGCTGAAAAACATCCCCACAGCATGATGCTGCCACCACCATGTTTCACCGTGGGGATGGTGTTCTTGGGGTGATGGGATGTGTTGGGTGTGCGCCAGACATACCGTTTTCCTTGATGGCCCAAAAGCTCAATTTTAGTCTCATCTGACCAGAGCACCTTTCTCCATACATTTTGACAATCTCCCACGTGCCTTTGTGCAAAGTCAAAACGTGCCTTCTTATTTTTAGCAGAAAGTAATGGCTTTCTTCTGGCAACCCTTCTATAAAGCCCAGCTCTGTGGAGTGTACGGCTGATTGTGGTCCTATGGACAGATACTCCAGCCTCTGCTGTGGAACTCTGCAGCTCCTCCAGGGTTACCTTCGGTCTCTGGGTGCCTCTCTGATTAATGCCCTCCTTGCCCGGTCTGTCAGTTTTGGTGGGCGGCGCTCTCTTGGCAGGTTTGTTGTGGTGCCATGTTCTTTCCATTTGATGATGATGGATTTTAAGGTGCTCCTGGGGATCATCAAAGATTTAGATATTTTTTATAACCTAACCCAGACTTGTACTTCTCAACAACTTTGTCTCTGACTTGTTTGGAGAGTTCTTTGGTCTTCATAGTGGTGTTTGGTTGGCGGCGCCCCTTCAGTAGATGTTGCAGCCTCTGAGACCTTTCAGAAGAGGTGTATATATACTGATAGATCATGTGACACTTAGATTGGACACAGGTGAACTTTGATTCACTCATAGTGTGACTTCTGAAGGTAATTGGTTGGACCAGAGCATTTTAGGGCCTTCATAACAAAGGGGGTGAATACTTATGCACATGGCAATTTTCAGTTTTTTATTTTTGAAATGTCTTTTTTGTATTTATATTTCTCATTTCACTTTAAAACTTGGACTATTTTGTGCAGATCCATCAAATAAAATTCTGATTTGTAAAAAATATTCAAATTAGAGGTTTCAATGAAACAAATTCGGTAAAAGGCCAAGGGGGTGAATACTTTTGCAAGGCACTGTACATACAGCCAAAAGTAAGCAAATGACGTAAAATAGAATGAAAATTCTGCCAGGGTTTTTCATAAAGATTTAGGTCCAGAGCTAAACTTTTAAGGTTAAGGGCACATTTCTTGTAAATGAAATTGAGAAAGGAGAAAGGAGACAGAGTTCTCCATGGAAAGCATTTTCACCAAACACACAACAGGTAGAATAAAAACCCAAACGAAGTCTCAGAAACTCACCTTGGCCTTCTGGTAAATAGGATATTTTAAATAATTTGTCCTCAGTTTACTGAAATTGTTGTGAAATCAGGAATCTGAAGCGTACCGGCAATGAATTGCATCAACAAGTAATTTATACTGATTTGGGAAGGTTGGGACCTGCAACATCGTATTCACTGAACACTGGGGAAACTGGGGTTGTTGCAGGATGAATATAGAAATAAAACGGATGCTTGTATAATGACATTAGAAGGGATTGCCTTGGAAAGATTGAGGAATTCTTTTGGAGCCATTGATGAATCACATTTTGCACAAAACTCATTGTAAGAAATGATTTCCTCTGTTATTTAGAAAGTGCATCACAGACCAGACCAGGTCCAAACGGTCTTTATGAAACAGTGACAGAGACGCAGCTACCATTCCACACAGGGATTTTATCAGGACTGAAACTAGGCCAAGTTTCCAGGACAGTAGGACAGTAGGACAGTAGTACGGTAGGACAGTAGTACAGTAGTGCAGTAGGACAGTGGGACAGTAGTACAGTAGGACAGTAGTACGGTAGGACAGTAGGACAGTAGTACGGTTGGACGGTAGGACGGTAGTACGGTAGGACAGTAGGACAGTAGAACAGTAGGACAGTAGTACAGTAGGACAGTTCCATGAAAAGAGGTTAAGTTTGCCGGTAATCTTTTTTAAAAATCACATCTAAGAAGTAAACTGATTCCACCAAATTTCTGAAAGATGTAATTTGGTATAAGATTCCAAAGACTATCTGAATTATTAAGAAATGATTTTAGCCAGTTTATCTTCAATGCACCCTTCAGACTCAGTCGAAGACTTGTGTGGAAGAAATTTGACTTATTATGCTCTATAAATATTATTATAATCACACCTATATTACGTCCTTTACTATGTTCATTTATAAATTGTATTTACACTGATTGTTACCATATTACACTTTTACATGGTACATTTTACTCATCATGCTTTAATTGACGTTTAAGGTTTCTTCTCTTCATATACATGCTCTGTTAAAAGTTCACTAGGGGGGTAAGATGACCTTCATCTGGTCCTTCCTCAGACCCTCAGACTGGTTCTGGTGGAGACACAACTATGTGAGGTAGTTTTGATTCCAGCTCTTGGAGTTGTGTGTCCACCCAACGTCTTCAGGAAGGAGGATCTTTCTTCATGTAGAACTGTTATTTTTCCTCTTGCCTCCCAGAGTCTCTCCTGGGTTCACGACCATTCTCATTACTTTCAAGTAATTCTTTATTCAATACTTCTCCTGTGATAAACTTTATATACTTTTAGTCGTTCCAGACTCTTGCTAATTTTTCTACCACCTTCTTCATATGTTTGGACTATTTTCCCTTTGCTGATGTCATGAACTTCATCGAAATGAGTTTGGTTAATAGTTTGAGTAGCTTTGGGTGGGAAGCAAAGAGGATGCACTGGGTAGATAAGCCTCGAAATACTTTCCACGTAGGTGAGAAAGATTCACCCAAAGAAAGAGAGAACCCTGCTAGACCAGTTATTAGGATGTAATTTGCATATATTTAATTTAGCCTGTTATGAGTGCCACTCATTGTGAACAGCTGGGGCTTGTCCCTGGCCCTGACGTCCATTCTGAGTGGCTGGATCAAATGCACCCCAGTCTCCTCCCCGTTGATTGGCTCCACGCTCGGCCAATCAAACTGCAGCTTGGTGGAAAGCCGAAATTAAGGGCTGCTGCAGTGTTCCGTTGAGAGGGAGAATCGGACGGCACGTGCCACGCCCCCCTCACCTTAGAGGGGGGAGAAGCAGACGGCACGGGCCGCACCCCCCTCACATTAGAGGGGGGAGAAGCGGACGGCACGGGCCGCGCCCCCCTCACATTAGAGGGGGGAGAAGTGGACGGCACGGGCCGCCCCCCCTCACCTTAGAGGGGGGAGAAGCAGACGGCACGGGCCGCGCCCCCCTCACATTAGAGGGGGGAGAAGCGGACGGCACGGGCCGCCCCCCCTCGTCTTAGAGGGGGGAGAATCGGACGGCATGGGCCACGCCCCCCTCACCTTAGAGGGGGGAGAAGCAGACGGCACGGGCCGCGCCCCCCTCACATTAGAGGGGGGAGAAGCGGACGGCACGGGCCGCCCCCCCTTGCCTTAGAGGGGGGAGAAACGGACGGCACGGGCCACGCCCCCCTCACATCAGAGGGGGGAGAAGCAGACGGCACGGGCCGCGCCCCCCTCACCTTAGAGGGGGGAGAAGCGGACGGTACGAGCCGCCCCCCCCTCACATTAGAGGGGGAGAAGCAGACGGCACGGGCCGTGCCCCCCTCACCTTAGATGACAGGCTGATTAGCACAGGTGGCCTCGTCTCTCGGTTTGGCTGAAGAATGGCTGCGTTGCTTTTCTGGGTGTCACCGTGCTTAGTGGTAGTCCTTTTGTATTAGACCATTTTGTGTTTACAGCGGGGTCACACCTGGCTGTTCGTGTCCCTTTAGGGGACCTAGTCATGGTATGTTTGGTTTGGACTCACCTTTGTTACCCACCCAGTTATGGTGTAACCTTCACTATGCTTTAGTTTGTGTTCAGTCATTTTGATAACCTTCAGGTTTAGTATATGTTCTGCCATTTTGTTATCTTTCGTATTATAGGTTTTGTTGTGTTGGGCTAGGTTAGGCTTTTTGTTTGTGACGGAGGGGTGTGAAGTGTCCCCATTGTCCTCCTCCTCCTCCCTGCACATGACTGTTTGTGGTGAGTGTGTTTTTTGCAAGTAAAACTGGGGGGCAGTGATCATATCGTGCTGGGAGCAAGGTCACGTTAATAGACCCGCCCTCCATGCACCACAAGACACGCCCCCCAGACGTTGTTTGTGTGTTGTGTTTTAATGTCTAAGTGTAATTTAAATTGAGAGGTGAGTCGTCACAGGGTGCAACTAAGGAAGCCACTTCCCCCCGGCTACACCCCGCATGACGTGCACGCCTCCCAAATCCCTACGTGTGTGTGTATGTAAGAGAGATAGAGAGTGGGGAAGAGGGTTAGAAGAGGGAAGTACCGTCGTTTTTCTGTTTTTTCATTTACAATCAAAATCGGAAAAACGGATAAACGGAACCGATTTTCCTTTCCTATTACCGGAATTCAAAAACGAAAAACAAGAACAACCTAATTTAAAATCCGCCCTGTTTTTGGATTCTGGTAATTCATTTTTTTTCATTTTTCCTTCTGAATTGAAAGATGAAGACGTGTTAACAGGCGGCCCGGAAATTTTAATATTTCTTTCAAATTAAAAGCTTAGATTAACACGTAGCATCGTGCAGGCACATACTGTGTTAACTCAGACAAAACAATATTAATATGTTCGTTCGGGCAGACAGCGACCCCGAGATAATAATAATAATAATAATAATAATAATAATAACAATAATAATAATAATAATAATAATAATAATAGTAATAATAATAATAATAGTAATAATAATAATAATAATAATAATAATAAAATAATGTTAATAATATTAATAATAATAATAGTAAAATAATTATAATAGTAATAATAATAATGATGATAATAATAATAATAATAGTAAAATAATAATAATAATAATAATAATAATAATAGTAAAATAATAATAATAATAATAATAATAATAATAATAACAATAATAATAATAGTAAAATAATAATAATAATAATAATAATAATAGTAAAATAATAATAATAATAATAATAATAAAAATAATAATAATAATGATAATAATAGTAATATTAATAATAATAATAATAAAATAATAATAATAATAGATAGAAATAAAAGCCTAGTGGGTAACATACTCATGGAGAGGCAGCTTTCCAGTGGTATGGTCCTCGTCTGTGGAACAGCCTGCCGGAGGACCTCAGGGCTGCAGAGAATGTTAATGTTTTTAAGAGCAGGCTCAAGACCCACCTTTTTAATTTAGCTTTTACTTAATATTTATTCATTTTATTTTTATTTATTTTATTCCCCTAGCCTATTTATTTTTCTATGTTAACCCATTTTTATTTATTTTATGCTTTTATTCTATTTATATTATTTTTAGGTTATTTCCCCAGTGTTTCCTCAGAGGGGGCTCTCTGCACCGGGGGCTTTTCATCGGCTGTGCGGCTCTGTCCTGCGGGTTCTTTTGGTCTAGTTGGGTGGCTCCTCTGCCTCTCAATTGGCCGTGTGCCCTGGGTCGGTGTCATGGCGGTCGTGGTCGGTGGGCGGCTCCCGGTGCAGACGGCTCCCTGTGATAGTGTTTCCTTACCAGGCTCATCTGTGCTCAACCTCACATTAGTCTTTTAATATGTGCAAGTATGTGTGTGTGTATGTGTATGCTTGCTTGTACACAAGCGGGGAGGGAGGGGGTTATCTGTGGGGGTGGGGGAGGGGGGTTGTTTTAACCATGGAAAGCACTTTGTGCTGCATTCTTGTATGAAAAGTGCTATATAAATAAAGATTGATTGATTGATTGATTGATTGAACAAGTAACCAGGATTATAATGATTGTTCACAGTGATGACAGTGCTGTGAACTGTTCATAGCTATTATTACTTGCTGGCTAAGTTACGTTGAACGTCTGGAATTTATCTGATTCTGTACCAAGCCGTCATATAACATGGTGAACAACTTAATCTGCCAAAGCGGAAAATCAGCATTTTCATTCAGATTTTTCCAGTGGGTGGGTCATTATGTGCAGTTTTCTCAATAGTAAATGTAAATGGAGTCTAGAAAAGTTTCATCAGTACAGCAGGAAAACTTCTAATCTTCTATTTCCTTACACAGCTGCTGTTACTGAATCACCACAAGGTGGCAGAGTAAACATGAGGGACATGGACTGGACTTTAACAGGCTACACATACTGAAGACTTTATTCCATGTGGGAATGCCAAAGATTGAACGATAAACCATCCACTCCAATGTACAAAGAAGCTGTTACCACAGTTTCCACAACAGTGCCTGATATGGAGCCTGAGTGGAATTAGGGTGTAATCAAGACCTGTTTCTATGTTTAGATCACCATAGAATAAAACTATTTGTCATGTCAGTATTGATGAACGTTTAAAAGTCCATTTAATAATTTACTACACTAGAATGAAACTCCTGATTAAGTTAATACTTGAATTAACTGGCTTTCCCCTCAGGAATCCTGGTAATAACCAAAAACACAACGGCTCATAAACACTCTGACAGTAACGACAGATTCAAAATGTACCTGTAGTTACTGGTTTCTGTGCCAGGCTTGTGTCGATAACAACATGAAGGAGAGACCACAACCGGTCTGAAAGGAAATAACCAAACTTTTAATTTCAATATAAACAAATGCTTAGAGCCAACTTAACCATAACTTTATAAATGAACAGAAAAAGCACCAGTTGAGATAAAACCAACGAAACTCTCCCCTGATGACAGGCTGGAGGATGTCTATCACGCAGGTCCACAAAGATGCTGTCTCTGCATTTTGGGCAATTAGGTGAAGTCACCACCCACAGGTGTCTCAGCCAATCAGACTGCAGCATCGGGTGCTACCACTGGTCTGGCCATCACCTCTGCAACTAAAACTCAAAGTGGCAGATTACTTATCATTAGAAACAGAGTCCCTGTCTGAATGGCATTTTCAAACATGTTGTTGTTCTGTAAACTGCTAGGTAGCCCAGAAAAGAGCATCACATATGGTCTACTAACATGAAACTGTTCATTAAAAAAGAATGACGTGTATTTATTATTGTGTCATTCACTTCAGTTTTACACAGCAGTTTAGTAAATTGTGGTTGTTTTAGAATGTGTAAATTAAATGAACATAGATTATTAGATTTTATTTTGCTCCATTTAGTTAATTATGTAAAAATGTAATAATATGCATGTTTACTTAAAGTCCATTTTTAATGTCGCTTCTAAATCTAAACTTTGAAATACATCTCTGACTGCTTCCACCCCTGATGTTAGAATTTAATGACTTATTCTGTAATTGGATAAAAGTGACCCAAAAGGGTTATCAGTGTGTTACCAACCTGAATATTGCTGTTTGAGTAACTATACTGTACCTGATACTAGATTAGACATTAATCCTACATACCTACAAATAACACATTTAAATGTGTCCTGGTTAGAGGTGGCTTGGGTCGCAGTCAAGGCCACGGTTGGCCTTCAACTTTCTCAGCTGTGTCTCCAGCATGAAGGCGGCTGTGGCAACAAGTAAAATAAAAACCAAATATCAATCAGAAGAAGCCTTTGACTCAGTTGTGATCCGAATCAAGGGCTCTAAAGACACCTAAAACAGTATAATTTCTATAACAGCAACGCCCATATTGCAGGTGAAAAGTAAATGGTCCGTATTTATATAGCGCTTTTCTGTACCAGGATACCCAAAGCGCTTTACAGTATACAGCACATTCACCCATTCACACACACATTCACACACTGATGGCGGAAGCTGCCATGCAAGGCGCTCGACCACGACCCATCAGGAGCAACTAGGGGTTCGGTGTCTTGCCCAAGGACACCTCGACATGAACACGACTTGGCCGAGGATCAAACCGGCAACCCTCGGGTTACAAGACGACCGCTCTACCTTGCTGAGCCACGCCGAAAAGTAAGCAATGTTTTAAAAAGTTAGCACAATTTACAAATAGACTATTCCCATTTTTAATTTCCTGCAACAATAACATATAATTTAGAATGTGTAATAATAATAATAATAATAATAATAAATCTTTATTTGTATAGCACTTTTAAAAACAGAGTTTACAAAGTGCTGAACAGCACACAGCAAAGAAAACAAAGAAAAGACACATGCAAGAGTACAGCTTGAAAATTAAATAAATAAAAAGCTTATAAAAAGGCCAATCGATAAAGTGTGTTTTAAGAAGTGACTTAAAGATGAAACTGATGGTGCCAGCCTTATCTCCTCAGGCAGGTCGTTCCAGAGTCGAGGGGCCCTGACGGGAACCTCTGGTCTTTGGTTTGGACCCTGGTACAGCTAAAAGGGACCTGCCTGAGGATCTAAGGCTGTAACTCTGTCATGTAGCCAGTGCCAGACCTAAACAAGCTTTAAAAGTAATCAGTAAAACCTTCAAATCAGTTCTAAAACGTACAGGGAGCAGCGAGGCTACAACAGGGTCATATGTTGTCTTCTATTAAAATCAGTGAGAAGCCGAGCTGCTGCCTTTTCAACAAGTTGGAGGAGAGAGAGGATTCATTGTCAAGACCGGAGAGGAGGAGTTACAGTAGTCGAGTCTGGAGAAAATGAGAGCATTGATAACTTCTTCTAAATCGGGCCGGGAGAGGACAGGTTTGATTTTACTGATGGTGTGGAGGTGAAGGAAACAGGACTGGGTGACTTTTTTCATGTGAAGATGAAAATTAAAACTGGAATCAAGTATAACACCCAGGTTTCTGGCAGAGGGGGTGATGTTAGAGGAGAGAGGACCGAGACTGTCTTCAGTATGGACGGTGGAGTGAGGAGGGTTGATGAAGATTATTTCAGATTTAGAACTGTTGGGTTGTAGAAAGTTTTGTGCTTCCAGCGTCTCCTGGTCTCAGCGGGAGGTAAATCTGTGTGTCGTCTGCATAGCAGTGGAAGGACACGTTATGGCGGCTATAACGTGTCCTAGAGGGACATATAAATAGAAAACAGAATGGGACCTACTGTAGAATAGAACTTTGCGGTACACCACAGGCAATGAGGACAGAGGAGGACGTAAAATGACCTGTGGTAACCACAAAAGTTCTATCTAAAAGACAAGAATAAAACCAATCAAGTCCAGTGTGTGTGATGCCAACCCAGGTTTTAAGACGATCCACGATTACTTTTTATGTTTTATGCATTTGTATAATTTTATAATGTGAGTTCAGTGAACATGTTTTATTTATTTTGGGAAAGTGCCATGCTTATTACCTGTCCCTTCTTCTTTTCTTTCTTTGTAGGTCATCATTCTCATTTAGGACAATAACTTTCCTGGAATTTTGTCACCAAAATCCCAGCCCTAGACGGAAAATGTATGTTTACGGACCATGAAGCAGGTTTCTGTTTGTAGTAGTTTTATGCCAGCACAGGGTACAAATATGAATGGTAAATACTTAACTACTTCCCCAGAGAGAAAAAAGTTTTCTGAACAGTAACTGAACAAATGAAATGCAGATTTACTTCATATACACTGTTAAATATTATACCTGTTGTTCCAGTCCCCTCCACAGTTCTGTTGCCCTGAATGTCACAAAGAACAACGGCTTCTTCTGTCCTCAAATCGAGCTTCACCTCTTCGGTTATGATAGAGACAGTTGCCTCACGCTCGGAAAAGTCCACTATCACGGTACCACCATCAAGATGGACTGCCCCTGCCTCCACCCTTCCTAGAGAAACGCTCCTTTTGAGACAGAAAGAAAGAAAAGGACAGAGAGACACAATAATAACTGAATTCATATGTCTGTGCCATCTCCAAGTCCTAAATAAATAAATAAAAATAGAAAAAATTAATTATCATGATTAGAAATTCAATTTAATTAATTAACCAGTGTGATTGAGATATTTTATTGGTTTCTTACTTGGAGAAGGATTTTGTTGGAGGTGCTGGCTGAGGTTGTTGTCCTTGAAATGAAAATGTGGGAGTGTGAGTAGTAGGAGGTCCACGGCTGAGTGGAAGTGGAAGGGCCTTCTTCATCACCAGCAACCTCAAATCTGCCCCCTCTTCTTCATCATCCGGTGTGGTCAGGGAAAAGTATGGCTCCATGTTCATCCACCACATAAACTGTTGATGGATTTAGCTGAAAATACAGTAATTACAGTATTTATGGGATTTTAATAATCTCTATTCATAATTATGAATCAAGAATATTAGCGTAGTAAAAGCAGTTTTTAGCAGTATAGTTATGGTCATTTCATCAATTATATAGGCCATATGGTGCTATATGTCAATGCAAAATAACCTAATAAAAAATACACACTACAATTTCTCTCAAAAATAAATCATTTCCATCAACTTTGTAATCATCACTAATGCCAAACAGAACTGTCACCCAGTTTTTGTCAAACGCATGGTACATTAGAGTCCCTGTATGCTCAGTATATTTATCTA
The DNA here is from genome assembly GCF_017639745.1 of Melanotaenia boesemani. Taxonomy (NCBI): domain Eukaryota; kingdom Metazoa; phylum Chordata; class Actinopteri; order Atheriniformes; family Melanotaeniidae; genus Melanotaenia; species Melanotaenia boesemani. Next base: position 55,451 of record NC_055686.1, on the reverse strand, counting down.
AGATGGCGTTGATATAACGTTAATACAAGAAAGTGGGCTAAGCTTTCAGATAAGTACTGATAATTGTCAGTGTGTCATCTATTGGCTAATGTGCGATTATTACTTCGTGATTTGTCAATAAAAAAAAAGCATGATATTTCAGGAAGCCACGCAAGGCCTCTGTTAACTCATAACTCCTTTATTAATAGAAAAAATGAAAGAGAAAAGTCTGGATAACCGGCTAATAGACACCATGTTTACCTTAAACCAATAGTTTAACAGGTTTATCACGCCGTTATAGGCTAAGCTAACGGATACTAATTGTTAGCATTATTTACGTCCACATCTTGTTGAATACAAACCTTGAATATTCTCGCTACATTACCGACGCTGAAGTCCACACTTCTTACTCTCACTGTTCTTTCCCCTCGCCAAACTACGACTCCTCTCCCGGTCCATCCCTTCATCAAGTTTGATCGAGCTTTACTTCCCGCCATTTTAAGGGTAAATTAGCCTCCAAATGGATGACCTTTCACCTAGTACCAAAGAGCGCAATAAATAAAAAAACCCTGTCTTTCACACACACACACATATATACACACATATATACACACACATATATACACACACATATACACACACATATATACACACATATATATACACACATATACACACACACATATACACACACATATATACACACACACATATACACACACATATACACACACACATATACACACACACATATACACACACATATATACACACACATATATACACACATATACACACACATATATACACACATATATACAAACACATATGTACACACATATATACACACATATATACACATACATACATACACACATATATACACACATATACACACACATATATACACACATATATACACACACACACACATATACACACACATATATACACACACATATACACACACATATACACACATATATACACACACATATACACACACATATATACACACACACATATACACACACATATATACACACATATATACACACATATATACACACACATATATACACACACATATATACACACATATATACACACACATATATACACACACACACACACATACACACACACATATACACACACATATATACACACACACATATACACACATATATACACACACATATATACACACACATATATACACACACACATATACACACACATATATACACACATATACACACACATATATACACACATATATACACACACATATATACACACACATATATACACACACACACATACCTACTTAGGCCACTTTTGGGGTCATATGACAGAACTCCCTACTTTTGGGGACACCACTTTCTGAATGGTTTAGAGAGAAGCTGCCACCATTTTCAGATGTGCAAGGATGCCCTCATTACCAAAATCACTTGATATTTTGGATTAAAGTAAGTTTTTTCCCCATCTGACTTTTAACCTGACCTTTGGGAACAAATCTCATTTAGGAAAACTTTGGGGACTTGGGCTAAACACAGATTCTGACAGAAGTAATCTTTGGGGTCTTTTGCAAGCCAGGGTGTTTGAGCTATTTATATATTATTAGAATTTGGTATTGTTTAGTTAGTATTTGGATTAGATTATTCTGAATTGATTTATTTGAATTTTATATATGCAATTTCCTCCTGGGAAGCAAGTTCCCATGGGGATCAATAAAGTATTATTCTATTCTATTCTATACGATTACATTACATTAGAGCATTGGTAATGGACCAGAATACACCTGGATAGGCTGTTTTTTAAACCACAGGAGAGGCACAGATTAATTTCTTTTGTTTGTTACCATTTTTTGTTGGAACTTAACACTAAATGGGCATAACGTTTTCTTTGACATGAGCACACGCAGAGAAGGACATTTGTTGCAGCCTCACTGATCTTTAATTCATTTTCATTTCATATTGAAGCTGAGGACAACATTGAGCTTCCAGAATTTCCAGAACTGTTTCTACCAACATATTTCTTTCTTCTTATGTTTACTACGTAACAAATGACTTGGTTAGTCAAATCTATAAAAATGAGGCAATGAATAATAAAAATGAATAATAAAACCTACCGAACCTACCACAACTTCCAAACTGAACATTGTCTAGCTTACCTTACCTTAACATGGTAGATAGAAGACATGTAGTATTATTTAAGTGCTTGTCTGCCTCTTCAGTGCAGTGATTCTATTTCTCACATAGTTTTTTACATCTGTCCATGTTCGTCCCTTCAGTGTCTCTGGTTCATTTTGCAGGCATAGCATGCAGTCGCGCTTGGCAGGAACTGTGAATGTTCTGATGAATTTCATCAGATGTTTCTCCACAGAACAAACTTCTCCTGCTTCCCATTTACGTCTGCCGCGTTTTTCTGCTGGTTCTGTGAAGAAAAGAATAAATTCAGTTCTCTTTCATAATATTCCGCTCGATGTCTCACTATGGGATGCAAGCCTCTCTGCAGCCCTCAGAAGCATTAATCTCATTACGCCAATCCTGATTGGCTGATGAACGTGTTAACGTATCTGTCCGCATCACGTAGTGCCATCTGCCTTAAATAGCTCATGCGGATGGACCAACTCATTCAAAAACCTCATCTCACTCGGAGCATATCTTGCGTCCATGGCTAGTTAGCTCAACTGCTCACAGGCTGATCCTTTGGCTTTGGTCACCGAGCGCTACCTAGCTTGGACTCTTGGCTCTTTGGTCACACCATACCATAGTGCTTCCTTGCCCCTCCACGGTTCGGTCGCACTATCCTTGTCGCCCCACCACGGCGTCTCGAGCACCAAGTGTTAGCACACCAGCTAGCTGCCTCTACTCCCTGCCTGCACACCAGCTCACGAGGAATGGAGGCTAAAACCCCTCACACCAGTGGGCTCGGAGACTCTGGGGCTCGTCCCTGTCGCTGCAGGAACAAGATATCGAGCAGAGACCCACACCAGGTCTGCTCGAGTTGCCTGCGGCTACAACATGCCCGACTGGCCATCAATGTTCCCAGCTCGTGTCAACACTACTCGGTGTTCACCACGAAGAGTCTCCGCAGACGGCTAGCCCGCCAGGTTAGCCTGTCTGGGCAGGACCCCTATCTCCCCTCCGCCGGTGCTGAGGTCGAAGAGGAGGAGGAGAAGGGAGCTGCCGCGGTGGTGGTATCGCAGGCTGGCACCAGCTGGGGCTCCCAGCTCGACGTAGCCACGGATTCCCCACCGTAGGAAGACGTCCTGGACTTGGACTACGGGGAAGAAGAAGATGTCGCCTCAAACCTCCTCATTTCCGAGGATGAAGAGGAGGACGACGTCTTCATCACTCCTACCCATGCTGCACAGCATGCGGCCTCCGTTGCTTCTCGGGATGAAGATGAGAGTGGCACACCAGCTTCTCCCCTCCCCAGCTCGGACATGCTTGACGTGTGTAAACGTGCGGCCGCCCGACTGGCCATCCTCTGGCCCTCGGTTGTAGCTGAGACCACAAGATCCCACTACAAAGGGAAGAGATTGCCCTTGGCCAAAAGTGCAATGAAGCAACTTCTCCCCGTCTTCCCAGAGCTGCTGGATGAAGTGACACGTTCATGGAAGGACCGTCCTTACAGCAGCAGGAGCCCGATTCCCGGGGCCTCGTCCCTCGATTGTGAGGCGTTGGAGAGCCTGGGCTTGCTCCGCATGCCTCCGATGGAGCCACCTGTTGCAGACCACCTCGGCTGTCTGCAGTGTCCTCCAGGAGTCCCAGCCTGCCGTCTAAATCTGACCGTTTTCAGTCGGCCCTGACTGAGAAGGCTTATAAGGCAGAGGCGCTTTCGGCCCGGGCACTTAATGTCCTCTCCCTGCTCACTGCTTACCAAGCCGAATTGTGCGAGGATTTTGGACAAACACAGGACCCAGCAACGTGGGAGGAGATTCCGGTCATCACCGACCTATGTCTCTGCGTCCAACGCTGTGCGGTTCAGGCCACAGGCAGAGCGTTTGGGAACTATGGTGCTGCAGGAATGGGGTTGGTGGCTGAACCTTTGCCAACCTGTCGAATAGGGAGAAGGATGACATGCTGGACATGCCCACTGTCCCGAAGGGGATTTTTGGCTCTGCATTGGCTTCGATGCAACAGCGTTGTGAAGCCAAGAAGAAGGAGGATGAAGCTCTCCAGCTCTGCCTCCCTCGGAAACCTCCTACTCCCTCTACGCCTGTGCAGCGCAAAACCTTCACGCCAGCTGTTTCTCAGGTTTCACATTTCAAAATACCCAAACAGCCAAGGCCCCAGCCTGCCCAGCCTCCTCCACCCGGTCGGGCCGGCTGGTCTAAGAAGCCCTCGGCCTCTGTTGCAGCCCCGCCGGCTCCGCCCGCGCAAGCTGCTAACTTCCAGGTCAGGAAGAAGAAACGGGCGGCCTGACAGCCCTGCATCTCGCCAGTTCAGCTAGATGTTCCTCGTTCTCTAGCTCCACCTGTTTGGCTTCCAAGCGTGCTCCCGGGGATATCTCTCGCCCCCGTCTCCCAGCTGCCACGGACCGTGCCAGAGCATGGGGAGAGGAACGGACATTTGTCAGCAGAGGTTTTGGCGGTTGCCCCTCTCAAACATCCACAAGCACGCACACACACATTAAGTTTGAAAAAATTAAAATGTGTCCCCCCGCTGCAGCATCCAGGCCAAAGGCCGACGGCGCAGCTACCAAAAAAAGCCAAAATCATGAACAGCGCGGTGGCGGCGCCTGCCGCTGTCCCGGTGGAGGGCGGTTGCCCCTCCCGGGACAGCGGCAGCGGTGCACCCGTCACTGCGCTGTCATCTCGGACGTGGATGCACGGCGCAGTCCCGGAACCATTTCGCTGTTTCAGCGAGGGAGGGCGCTACCGCATCACAGATGGAGCCTACTATGGTGGACGGGCTGCAGGGTGCGCCTCCTCCCTCCCTCAGGTGGGAGAGGTGGGCCGCACACGCAGCCCCACCCTGGGTGTTAAGGACGATTTTGAGGGGATACAGGTTGCAGTTCGCCACCGTTCCCCCTCGTTTTGCCGGCATTTTGCATTCCCAGGCTTGAGGGGAGTCAGCCCACGTTTTACAGGGGGAAATCAGCTCCTTGTTAAACAAGGGAGCGATTTGTGTTGTACCTCCTGCACAGTGTCAGAGCGGGTATTACTCCAGGTATTTTCTGGTCCCCAAACGGGATTCGCCCTATCCTGGATCTTCGTGCTCTGAACAGATATCTCCGGAAATTAGGGCTGGGCGATTAGTCGATAAAATCGATAAATCGAATTTTCTGTTTTCAGGAGATTTATTTTTATGAAAATCGGGATTTTTTTTACAGTTAGTTAGCAGCAGACTTAGCCCTCACTCCACACCAGAACGGTGTTTGTTTGACAGATTTTCAGTGAAGTGACCTTTCACTCACGCCTGGGATTTAGCTGTGCGTATAACTGCAGTGAGAAATGCTGTTCTCTATGAGATGCAAAGTGAACTTAACTCACAAACCCTAGTTAAGACAACCTTCATCAGGGGAATTATTTTTGCAGTGGATTCTGTACGATAAGGATCCAGATGGAAAGAGATCACGGATGCATTGTGTCTCATATTTCTATGTACATTGTTTATATGGTGGAAAAGCTATGACATTATATGCTTAATTTTTGCTGGCATTCATCTATATAAACAAATAAATGTTTTTAATAAGTCTATTTATGTTTTGTAAAAGAAAAGAAAAAAAATCGATTACAATCGGAAATCAGATTTGGTTATAAAAAGTCGGAGATTTTATTTTTAGGCCATATCGCCCAGCCCTACCGGAAATACAAATTCAGGATGCTCACACACGCATCACTGTTGCGTCTTGTGCGACAGAACTATTGGTTCACGTCTGTCGACCTGAAGGACGCGTATTTCCACATCCCTATCTACCCTCCTCACAGAAAATTCCTGAGGTTCGCTTTCCAGGGGATTTGCTACGAGTACCGCGTGCTTCCTTGCGGTCTCTCTCTGAGACCACGGGTGTTCGTGCGGTGCAAGGAAGCGGCAATAGCTCCGCTGAGGAGCCAGGGCATCTGCTTGGCCACATACCTGGACGACTGGCTGCTGCTGGCACAGTCGGAGCAGGAGGCCAGGGCGCACACGCATGTTCTCGTGGAGCACCTGTCCGATCTGGGTTTTGTGATAAACACAGAAAAAAGCGTGCTGGCCCCAGCGGGCGTGGACCTACTGTCCAGAGGCGCGCCTGTATACGGGGAATGGACTCTGCATCCAGAGGTTGTGGGACAGATTTGGACCCGTTACGGTTGGGCCACAGTGGATCTGTTTGCATCAAGGCAAGGCAAGGCAGTTTATTTGTATAGCACATTTCATGTACAGGACAATTCAAAGTGCTTTACATAAAACAAAGACATTACAGATATTAGAATAGTAAAAGGCATCAACACATAATCAACACATAATCACAATAAAATAATAAATTACATTAAAATGATTAAAAGCAAGATAAGTTAAAAAAAGTTACCGTGCAGATTTCATGCATAGGCGCATGAGAAAAGAAAAGTTTTTAACCTGGATTTAAAAATGTCTACATTTGGGGAAAGTTTAAGCTCCACTGGCAGTTTGTTCCATTTGTTTGCAGCATAACAGCTAAATGCTGCTTCTCCATGTTTAGTCTGGACTCTGGTCTGGACTAGTTGACCAGAGTCTTTGGATCTAAGAGCTCTGCTAGGTTTATATTCTCTGAACATATCACAGATGTATTCTGGGCCTAAACCATTCTGGGATTTGTAAATGATCAGAAGGGTTTTAAAATCTATTCTGTGACTGACTGGAAGCCAGTGTAAAGATTTTAAAACTGGTGTGATGTGTTCAGATCTCTTAGTCCTGGTTAAAACTCTAGCAGCAGCGTTCTGGATGAGCTGCAGATGTTTAATGCTCTTTTTAGGAAGTCCTGTTAAAAGACCATTACAGTAATCCAGTCTACTGGAGATGAATGCATGGATGAGTTTCTCTTGGTCTTTCTGGGAGACTAAACTTTTAATTCTGTTGATGTTTCTGAGCTGGTAAAAAGCTCTCTTAGTGACAGCTTTGATATGGCTGATGAAAGTCAGATCTGAGTCTATCAACACTCCCAGGTTACGAACTTGGTTGGTAATTTTAAGAGCCCGAGTCTCCAGGTGTTTGCCAATGCTGACCCTCTTCTCTTTGCTACCAAACAGAATAATCTCAGTTTTGTCTTCATTTAATTGTAGGAAATTCTCCTTCATCCAGGTGTTTATTTGCTCCAGACACTGACACATTAAGTCTATTGGACTGCAGTCATCTGGTGACAGAGACACATAAAGTTGTGTATCATCTGCATAACTTTGATAACTAATGCTATAGTTTTGTAATATTTTACCCAAAGGGAGCATATACAAGTTGAACAGAAGAGGTCCAAGGACTGACCCCTGGGGGACTCCACAAGTCATGGCCACTCGCTCGGATTCATAGCTGCCGATCGTAACAAAATAACTCCGGCCTTCTAAATAGGACCTGAACCAGTTAAGGACCGCTCCAGAAAGTCCAACCCAGTTTTCCAGCCTGTGCAACAGGATTCTGTGATCTACAGTATCAAACGCAGCACTGAGATCCAACAGAACCAGGACTGATACTTGACCAGAATCGGTATTCAACCTAATGTCATTTAACACTTTGACCAGAGCTGTTTCAGTGCTGTGATGAGGTCGGAAGCCGGACTGAAATTTATCAAGATTTCCACTTTCATTTAAAAAGTCATGAAGCTGGTGAAATACGACTTTTTCAATAATCTTGGAAATAAAAGAGAGGTTAGAGACAGGTCTATAGTTGTTCATTATAGAGGCGTCTAGAGTCCTTTTCTTTAGGAGTGGCTTAATAGCAGCAATCTTTAGTGACTTGGGAAAAATGCCTGATGCCAGCGAGCTGTTAACTATCAGTAGGAGATCACTTTCTACTGAGGTAAAAACTGTTTTTAAAAAGTCGGATGGTATCATGTCCAGAGTGCATGTTGTTGATTTCAAATGCCAAACTGTTTCTTGTAGGACTTTTAAATTCACCATTTTAAATTGTGACATGACATCAGAATTATTTCCGGGTTTTAGACACAGACTAATTTTCTTGTTTGACTGTGTGGAATTAATATTTTGCCTAATTGTTTTAATTTTTTGGCTAAAAAAGTTTGCAAATTGGTTGCATTTCTCAGTGGAAAGGAGCTCTGGGCTTATCTGTTTAGGAGGATTAGTAAGTTTTTCAATCATAGCAAACAGAGTGCGAGAATTGTTGACATTCCTGTTAATCATTTCAGATAAATGCAGCTCTCTGGCCTTGCACAGCTCATTGTTATAGTTACGTAGGCTTTGTTTGTACAGCTCATAGTAAATTTGAAGTTTATTTTTCCGCCATTTCCGCTCAGTTTTTCTGCATTCTCTTTTTAGGCTGGTAACCACAGTGGTGTTTCTCCATGGTGTTTTCTGTTTGCTCAAGTTGCTCTTGATTCTTATCGGTGCAACAGCATCCATTACATTCAAGATTTTCAGATTGAAATTATCCAGGAGTCCATCAACTGACTCTGCACTGGTTGTTGGTAACATCGCTATGGCCTCCACAAACTTAGCACTTGTTCTTTCATTAATGTACCTCTTCCTAACGGAGAAGCAGGTTGGTTGAACATTCTGAGTGATCAGTAAATCAAACAAAATACAAAAATGGTCAGACAAGGCCAAGTCAGTGACCGCAACAGAAGAAATATCAACACCCTTTGAAATAACCAGGTCCAGAATGTGACCTCGAATGTGGGTCGGTTGTTTAACATGTTGCCACAAACCAAACATCCAATATGGAAGAAAATTCCTTGACATTACCATCCGTCATGTTATCTATGTGAATGTTAAAATCCCCAGTTAAGATGAAATGGTTAAAATCAGTAGAGATAACCGACAATAATTCAGAAAATTCATCAATAAAATTTACACAATGTCCTGGACGTCTGTAGATGATTAGAAATAGGATTTTAGGAATGCCCCTTAAAATAAAACTAAGATATTCAAAAAAAGTAAAATCACCAAATGACATTTCTTTACACTGGAATGAATCTTTAAATAAGGCAGCTTCTCCTCCCCCTTTCCTCCCGTTTCGACATTTATTCATGAAACTAAAATGAGGGGGTGCTGTTTCATTAAGAACTGTAGCACTTGTGTCTTCTGTTCACCATGTTTCTGTCAGAAAAAGAAAATCTAAACTGTGAGAAATGATGAAGTCATTAACTAACAGTGACTTGTTGGACAGAGATCTAACATTTAGTACAGCTAGCTTTATGAAGTTTACACTGGTCTCTGTTGTATTCTGAGTTATACAAGGTACAGTTAACAGATTAGATCGATTCACCCCACAAGCTGACCGTGTTCGATTCCTTATTTTACTAACTAACACAGGAATCCTACTGGGTCCAGGCTTGATCTCAGAACAGCTGTCAGTAGTAGCAAAACTACAGCAAGGACCCTGAACGCATCATGGCATGTTATCTTTGTTGTGAATTCTGCTGCTCTGGGAACCTCCTCCCATGCCCTGCTCGGTCAGGACAGATGATCTAATAGGAGGATGAGGAGGGGGAGGAGGGGGAGCCCTGTATTTCTTGGTAGATGGTGGTCGCTGGGGTTCAGACCTGGATAGAGACATCCTTTTAAGACCTTGAGTGATGTGGAGAAGAGGGTCTGGTGAGGGGGGAGAGCTGGGAGTTGATCGCTTCTCGGCTGTGTCCTTCGCTCTTATCTGTACACTCATGTTTGGGTTTGCCGTCCCAACAGCATGACGCAAGTGTGCACCAAGTAATCTGCATCCAGTTAGATTTGGATGCACACCATCAGGTCTGAATCGCTCCTTACAGTTCCAAAAGATATTGAAGTTATCAATGAACTTTATCCCATGGGTGATACATGCGTTGTATAACCATGTGTTCAGGCCAAGAAGCCTACTGAAAAGTTCAATTCCTTTACCCGCTGTAGGAATGGGTCCTGAAATGTAAACATGGTGTGCTCCCAACTGACACAGTCTCTCCAACAGTAGAGAAAAGTCTTTTTTAAGGATCTCAGAGCCAATTTTCCTCCTCAGAATATCAAAAGACCCTGTGTGGACAATAATCTTCATACCATCTGGATGTGAGGACAGAATGGTCGGCAACATCTCTGTCAGTTCCCTGACTGATGTATCAAAAAGTGTTAAATTTTCCGTCTTTGCCATCCTCACATGCTGTGTTATAGAGTCCCCAATCAGAATTGTGTCTATTTGTTTTTGTGTGGAGGCGCCGATAGCTTCTCTAGTCCTCCTGTTTGTGGGATTTTGGCCTCTCCTCCTGGTCTGGTTAGCCCTGGGCTGAGTTTTAGGGCTATTTCTTGAATTTTGATAAATCCTTGCATTACATTCATCATCATTCATTTTAATATGACTCAACACATCATATTTATTGTGCAGTGAGACTTCAGGTGGTGGAGTGAGTGCTGGAGCTTTAAATTTCCTGTTGGATTTACCTCTGCGACGAACAACATCAGACCAGGTTCTGGCCGGGGTTGAGGACTTTGGTCTGGCACCAACAGTGCAAGAGAAAATGCGCACTGCGCTCTGTTTTATTCTCTGCGCAGCATGGATGCTCCCCTGGGCGTAGACGCACTAGCGCACGTCTGGCCGCCCGGGCATCTTCATGCATTCCCTCCCCTGGCGTTGATACCCCCCACTCTGGCCAGAGTGAGGGAGTACGGCCACACACTGATATTGATAGCTCTGCTTTGGCCTGCCATGTATTGGCTGGCAGAGATATATCAGTTGCTGCATGCTCAGCCTTGGCAACTCCCACTACGCAGGGACCTGTTATTTCAGGGGAGGGGGACTGTCTTCCACCCACACCCAGAACGCCTGGCACTGTGGGCTTGGCCCCTGAGTGGCTCAGTCTGTCAGCTGTGGGACTCCCACAGCGGGTGATTTCCACTATACAGAGTGCTCGAGCCCCCTCCACTAGATCTCTGTATGGTTCTAAGTGGGGGGTCTTCGTGGAGTGGTGCAATAGACACAGCCACGTTCCTCTTCAGTGCCCAGTAGGGGTGATTTTGTTATTCTTGCAGGACCTGATTGACAGGAAGAATGCCTTCTCCACGGTAAAAGTGTATTTGGCAAGCTATTGCTGCCTGTCATGTGGGGTTTGAGAAGCACATGGCGAGTCAGCACCCATTGGTCTGCCGCTTTATGAAGGGCGCATGCAGGCTCCTTCCTGTGTCCAGACCGCTGGTACCACCGTGGGATCTGGCTGTGGTTCTGGAGGGTTAAGGGCTTAAGGGTCCTCCCTCTTACCGGGTATGATGGCGCCTGTGTTTGGCTTTGCCGCTACCGGCAGCTGTCTGTCTAGCAAAGCGGCGTTACTGCTGCTTCTTGCTCTGCTGTTTTTGCTTAGTTCCACTAACATTTTTGCTGCTATAGTTTACGACCGCCTGACACTTTTATCCATCGGATCTTTCATGATCGGAAAGGATACCTCATCTCCATGCGCTGGTGTTCTCCATTCTCAGCTCCCGGAGGCTGGTTTCTCATCTGGCGTCTCGGGATCACGCAGACCGCGGAGGAGAGGAAAAAGAGCTGGTGTCCAGGTGATGATCAGGTTGCTCTGGAAGCGTGGAGTGTCCGGTAAGCGACGTCGAGCGTTCATGGTCAACTGTGCTCGGTCGTTTTCCATGGGTGAGAGTTTTTCCTCCGCGTCCCTGCCTGGACATGCAGGGCCTGGACTTCTGAGGCCTTGCTATCTTCGGAGTGTTCATCCAAACTCTTCGTTTGCTTGGTCTCATTTTCCCGTTGTGAATGGATTACCAGAGAATCATGGAGTTAATCCACAGTTCCTGCGGCCCTTGACTCGGGCTGTCTCTGTAAAAAAACAGGCCCCTCTGAACTTGGCTCTCCTTAATGCCCGATCTACATCAAATAAAACTTCTGTGTTGAACGATTTAATTCTCTCTAAAAATCTTGATTTCCTGCTTCTGACTGAAACCTGGCAGCGCGCCTCGGACTTTTCATCTCTCATTGAACTCTGCCCAGCTGGTTACTCCTTCAATGGTCAGCCTCGGACATCTGGCCGTGGAGGCGGAGTTGCTGCAGTTTTTAGGACCCGTTTTGCATGTCGATCCGTGAACGTCGGACACTTTGCTTCGTTTGAACTGCAACTGATTAAAGTGGGCGATAAAAACCCCTTTTACTGCGCGATTGTCTACCGTCCACCTGGTCCAAACAGTCGGTTTTTAGTTGAATTTAGTGACTTTTTATCCTCCACTTTGAAGCTGTCCAGCCTGGTTATAGTTGGTGATTTTAACATACATGTTGATGATGACTCTGACCTCTTTGCCAGAGGTTTCATCAGTGTCATGGATTCTTTTAATTTTACCCAGCATGTGTCTGTGCCCACACATGCCAAAGGCCACACATTAGACCTTGTTTTTACTTTGGGGTTGGATATTGATTGTCTTTTTTCTGAGGACATTTTTATTTCTGATCACCTCTGTATTTTATTTAATTTGTCCTTTCCTGTGTCGATCTCTCCTGTTCAGAGAGAGGTGAGCTCTCGTATCATCGACTCCTCTACTGCTGGTGTTTTTTCTGATGCTTTTGATTTAGTCTTATCCTCTGATGACGACCTTGATCGCTCCATTGATCTTTTTAATGATTTTAGTCTTCCCATTTTAGATAAAGTGTGTCCTGTTAAAACTAGACTTGCTTCTGTTGCTAAGTTATCCTCTTGGTTAAACAACAGCACTCGCTGTCTAAAACGCTGCTGTAGAAGAGCTGAGCGGTTGTGGAAGAAAACTGGTTTGCATGTCCACCTGCTTTACTTGAAGGATCTCCTGGCTTCCTTTAATGATGCTGTTAAAGATGCAAGGGCTGCCTATTTCTCAGATCTAATCACAAAAAGTCGTGGTAATCCTAAAGTGTTATTTAACACCATTACTAAATTAATTACTCCTACTGCTCCTGCTGTTCCTATTGCTTCAAATGAGGATTGTGAAAAATTCTTGGCCTTTTTTTCTGATAAAGTAAAAACAGTGAGAAGCTCTTTCTCTCCGTCAGCGGTGATTCTGTCTGTTCCCAGTCCAGCTCGGCCTGTGATTATAGATAAATTTTCACCTGTTTCTTTATCCGAGCTGGTGACATTAGTTGGCTCAATGAAGGCATCTTCCTGCTCTCTTCATGTTCTACCTACATCCCTTTTTAAAGATGTCTTCCGGGCTATTGGTCCCCGTGTCCTCACAATAATTAACTCCTCTCTGCTGCTTGGTCAAGTTCCTGATTATTTCAAGAATGCTGTCATTCATCCACTCTTAAAAAAACCCAAGCTTGATCCCTCCATCTTTAGCAGCTATAGACCTATTTCACATTTGCCATTTATCTCTAAAATTTTAGAAGAAATTGTTGCTAAGGTTACAGCTTACAGCTGCTTTAGAGACGCATCATGTCCTGGATCATTTTCAGTCTGGCTTTCGCAGGACTCACTGCACTGAAACAGTCCTGCTCAGAGTCACCAATGACATCCTGATGCAGAGCGATGCAGGTCATTGTTCTGTGTTATTGTTACTAGACTTGACCTCAGCTTTTAACACTGTAGATCATCGCATCCTGCTGGACGGGCGGAGACGCTGGGTGGGGGTTTCAGGATCTGCTTTTAAATGGTTCCCCTCTTATCTCTCTGGGAGATTAGTCTCCGTGGCTGCTGCTAAGTTTAAATCCTCGTCTTCAGGTCTTGATTTTGGTGTTCCACAGGGGTCTGTTCTGGGTCCTTTACTGTTTATTTTATACTTGCTGCCTCTGCAGCACATTATCGGCTCTTTTAAAGATATTTATTATCATTGTTATTCAAGGATTCAAGGATTCAAGGAACTTTTATTGTCATACCAGCTCACATTTACATGTTTATGGTACGAAATTAGAACTGAGGTCCCGGTTTGAGCCATAAGAAGGAGGGCAATAAGTGAAATAAAATAAGACATGAAGAAAAATAGAAATATAGGCTAAATATAAATAGAATATAAGCTAAATACAATAGAATATAAACAGCAAAATTTTTAAATAAAAATAACAGTAAACACTAAAGAGCCCAGTTTGCATGTGCAGCCTAGATAAATATGTGCAAGTATGTATGTGCATGAGGTAGTGATAGTCCAAAGTATAACATTTCTGATATTAATATTAATGATATTGCACTTATATGGACAGCAGGTAAACATGTAAACATGTGGACAGGAACTCCCCTGGGGGGAGTAAAGTGTTTGCAGTGCAGGTCTGTTTGTCGGAGTGGGGGGGATTCAGTTGGGGTGGGGATGGGGGGGTGGGGGCAGGGCAGCAGGGTTTGGGCTGGTGTTCAGAGGTGGGGAAGTAGGGTGGGGTCTACAGGGCATGGCAAGAGTTCAGCAGTCTGACAGCTTCAGGGAAGAAGCTGTTCCTGAACCTGGTGGTCTTGCTCCTTATGCATCTCAGCCGCCTGCCTGAGGGGAGGGGTTGGAAAAGTCCATGTGCTGGATGGGTGGAGTCCTTCATGATGCGGAGGGCCCTCCCCCTGCATCGTGCTGTGTAGAGGTCTGAGGTGGTGGGAAGGCTGCTCCCCATAGTCCTCTGTGCAGCCTTTACCACCCTCTGCAGAGCCCTCCTCTCAGCGGCGGTGCAGTTGCCGTGCCACACGGTGATGCAGGTGCAGAGGACGCTCTCCACCGCGCAGTGGTAGAAGCTCCTCAGGACAGCGCTCCCTAGTCCGGCTCGCCGCAGCTTCCTAAGGAAGTAGAGGCGCTGGTGTGCTTTCCTGACCAGCTGGTGTCGTAGATAAATTCTTTATCAAAAGGGCTGCTGATATTAAGAGTCTGCAGACAGAGGTCTTTTAATGATCCTTTATTTGGCCGACCGGGGGACACCCTCAAAGGACAAAAGACCCCGTACAATTATTCTCCCAAGCTTATATAGCCTGCCTGTTACTATTTCAGTATACACACACACAGGCACGCAGCCTTGTAGGGCTGACTGGTTGACATCATTTTGATATCACGTTATAATGTCATCCTATTAATATTGTGCTGACCAGGGCAACTGCACCTGTTGTTTTTCAACTCTGAAGTATTCAAACTTCCACATTTCCCCCTTTCAAATATTTCAGAGTAATCGGCCCTAAGACGATACTCTGAAACTTACAATAGGGAAAACCTTTTTAAGCACACTTGTCCACACACGCAGGTCTCAAGCATAACATAGGAGCCAATCTGAACCTCCCGTACGAGGGCGAAAAAAAACCCCGAAGGGAGAAAAAAATTCCCCCGTGCCCCCCCTGTTGGGCGAGCACCGGTAACTTTTGATCTTACTTGACACTCAGGCACGGGTAGGCCAGTGGACCCCTGCATGAGACCTTCTAAGTACTATGACAGCAAGTAACCATACACACACAACAAAGAAACTCCATTACAATCTGTTTTCACAAGGATAACCTATTACAGAGGATTTCTGACTACAAAAACCACACGTGAATAACACAAGATAGAGTCTTTTTCCAGGCCGGAGGCAAACAGGAGTGTTGGGTCACCAGCCTTTCGTCACAGGTTGCCGACCCTTTGTCCAACCGACTGTAGTTCTATTGAGACGTCACAGGTCCAACTCAGTACGGACCAATTGGGCAGCCATGATGAAGGATGTCTGTTTCTTGAGACTCGTACTCCATGCTCTCCTCAGGGCGGGAACGATGCACATGCCAAACAAGAAAAGAAGGATCAGAACCAAAGCTGACCCAACTCCCACCTTTATCAATACATTTTTCCAGTCAGCCATTAACTGGTCCAACCAATCAAGGGACCAGTCGCTCTTCCCAGCGTGCTCCCGCACCTCTCTCCCCACCCGTATTATTTCTTCCATGGCAGAGGTAAAAGAACCATCTGGCGCTGTGTTAGCTGGGATAAAAGTACAACAGTCTTCCCCGAACATTTGACATATTCCACCCTTATCTGCCAGAAGCCAATCCAGTGCTTGCCGGTTCTGAAGTGCGAGTCTGCTAGTCTCATGCAGCTGTTCTCCTAGTGCACTCAGTCCCTCGATGGTGTGGTTAAACAACCGCTGTTGATTATAATAGATATAATTTATCCAGTTAACATTTTTATTCACAGTTATCCATGGTAGTATAGATTCTATGCCGGCCACTACTTCATTCCTGGCCGAAAATTCCACAGGAATCCCTTTAGCAATTCCAATTGCATCCCGATATACCCCATGAGAACCTGAGACCTGACGCCTACTTCTACGCAGCGCGCCCTTGTCATGCTTCAGGTTAAGAATATTATTTACACCATTGTATACCACCATAGCTGGCACCTTTAAGCGAACAGTAGCACACAACCCCACCCAAGAGGGGGGTAGGGTGCTTCATAGCAGATTATTTCCACATAACCAGAAGCTATCAGCGACCGCATGTGATTGGTCTCCGAACCAAAATAGGGTTGGAACCGTGATTGACATATTCTGACAGTCCTGATGTAGGGGCTCCGGGTTTTCAAACCATACTGCTTTTGTTATGAAGAGAGGAGACACACCAGACTCTGGGAACCATGATAATACCCATGTGACATTACATCTTACCGTCGTATTCCCCACCATTATCCCATTTTGCTGGAGAAATCCTCCGCTGGCAAAACACTCGTATGCGGCGTTATAGTCCACCTCGTAAACCGTGGGAGGGGCCATGGCGGTATTTGCCACCTGGTAAGGTTCACACAATTCCTGGATTTTGTAACCCCTATATTTATTCAAATAACCATGCATCCTCTGGGCCCCATAAAGTAATCTACACTTCATACCACACATCGGGAGCCCGAAGAAAGCATTCGTTGTTGTAGACTTGAACGCTTCCTCTTTACACACCCGGCGTTGTTCCTGGGCACACTCCCAAGAGTTGTACTTATCTGGGACAACAACCGGAGGGGCTCCAGGCGCCTTTGAGCACCATATGCATTCCTCCGATGTCATTTCCTTTACTGACAGCCAAGCCCAGCGATACCAAGTGTTGGCCATCGCTTCCTTCCATAAGTAATCTTCACTAGGTCTAAACCCTCGTACTTCCGGTTGCCCCTTTACATCCTCCCCCCCCTCTAATGTTTTATCATGATAACTATTTACCAACGTATCTAACCCTAGAGGGGGAAGAGTGAATGACTCAACCACCCCACTGTCTGGTTGGCCATCAGTAACCACGGTGGGCTGCGGTTCAGGTGTAAAATCAACTTTATTCACAACAGGGGTGTTAACTGTGGTCTGGTAAGAACTTACAACCTTCCCAATCTCCAATAGACCTTCCAGTGTGTTCCAAGCAGCAGCCCATACCTGGTCAACCATTAAGGATGTTATACGTGCTAAGTGTTCATACCCCAGTCCTCCTGGTACTGACTGATGGTTACCTATTCCTGCCTGTGGGCGTGGAGTAATGATTGCTTCAAGACCAACCTTATCCGGCTCCAGGGCCGGAACCACAGCTAGAGGGGGAGTGGGCCCCTCCTTTACAAAGTGAACTCCCCATTGCTTGGCCGGCGCAGCTGTAGGAACATAAACACTTAAGTCTGAGTCCGGAGGTTCTAGCCTGGACCCCAAAACCTCTCCTTCCTGAGCACCGCTTTTATCATCCTTCCCAGGATTCACTGGAATGTTATGCCCCTCTACATTTTGTTCCTTAATTGATCTTACTTTCCGCCTATGTTGTGCCAAAAGGGCAACATCTGTCTGAAATACTGAGTCACGGGTAGTGTATAGATGTGTGTGGGTGCACGCCGGCAAGAGACCTGACCGATAATGACATTTGGCATGTGAGTCGTACTCCCCTTGGTCACTGAGGTCGCTCCCTCGTTGCGCAGTTGCCCCTCTGTTTCCTTGAGAAGGCCCTGGTGATGGGACGACGTGGTGACTGTTGCTTCGGGTCCGGATTGGTTGAATTGTCCCTGCCGAGATCCCTGTCTCGCCCAGAAGAAGAAACCAAAGGAATGTCAACCACAACATCATCGGGCGGGAACTCTGAATCTGCCCTGACAGGACTATCTTCGTCAGATGCATGCGAGGCGATACTTCCCCTTTTGGGGGACTGGTCATTTGAGAACGCTGTACAGTCCGACCAGTCCCCAGGGCCCGTTTTGCAGTTGTTGGTCGTAGGTGCCAACGAACAATGGTTCAGATGATGCCAAGCGACGCTCCCCTCAACCTGGACCGAAGTCGGTGTGGCGCGGACCACCGTGTAAGGACCTTGGCGTCTAGGAGTGTTCCACTTTCTTCGAAACTCCTTAATGTACACCTTATCCCCGGGCACCACTGGACCAGATGTCACAGAGACTGGTTTTGGCTCGTTCGCTTTTTCCTGAAAATAAATCGCTTTATGGATAGCAGACAACTGTTTCATATAACTGTGCAGCTCCTTCTCCAACTGCTCCAGCGGGGGTCCTTTGAAAGGACCCCGAAACTGCGGACCCGGCATAGGGCGACCTGTTAACATTTCATGAGGAGACAAATGTGTGACCCGATGAGCTTGCATGCGGTAACTCATTAGGGCCAGCGGTAATGCGTCATGCCACCGCAAACCAGTACATGCACAAATCTTATTAATTTTTGCTTTAAGTGTGCCATTCACTCGTTCCACCCCTCCCTGGCTGGAGGGAGTGTAGATACTTCCATGGCGGACTTTGATTCCCAGCTGACGCAGGACGCCCTCGTAGACTTTATTGATAAATGCTGGTCCCGAGTCTGATGAAAGGATGGATGGTAGGCCAAACCTAGGGATCACCTCACGGACCAGGAACTTTATGACTGTTCCCGCCCCCATGTCCTTTGACGGAGTGGCCTCCACCCAACGACTGAAATGATCAAAAACCACCAAAAGGTAGCGCTTACCGTGTACCGGGACCAACATGTCCACAAAATCTAAAATCAGATGACGAAACGGGCCTTCCGGGACAGGAATTCGCGCTGTGGGGGTGACAATACCTTTTCGAATGTTATTTTGCGAGCATATCTCGCACCGATTAAGCGCATCCGTCACCAGTGCCTGCAGGTACGGCGCCCAATAACCCTGTTGTTGTATTCGATGTATCACCTCATCTCGCCCACAGTGGTCTGGTTTGTGACACTCTGGAATTAAAAGAGACAAAAGTGAGATTGGAGCGACGATCAGGCCGGTATGTGACCGCCATAACCCTCGCCCATCTTTTGTAGCACCCCTTTTTTCCCACATGTTTTGTTCACTCGCGCTGGCACGCGCTTGCATTAATGTGATATCATCAGGTGTGACAGATGGTTCCAACTCCACAGCTGGGGCCAAGACGGCGACCTTGCAACCTGAAGCGTGCTTTGCAGCTTCGTCTGCCGCATTGTTTCCCATTGTGGTGATGGAGTTGTCTTTTCGATGAGCAGGACACTTGATAATGGCCAATCGATGTGGAAGCATCATGGCCGAGATCAACTTCATAATCTGTTTCCCATGCCGAACAGGTTTACCATCTGATTTTTGAAACCCGCGCAGTTTCCAAACTGCTCCAAACAGGTGACAGACTCCGTGAGCGTATGCTGAATCTGTGTAAATATTAGCAGAGGAGTCTTTAGCAAGTTCACAAGCTGCAGTAAGTCCATACAATTCAGCTAATTGTGCAGAGCAAGGTTGTAAACATTTTTCAGCTTTTACTGTCACGAACGTCCCTTCCTTTTGTTGCACCACGGCGTAGCCTGCGTGAGTTCCCATGTGGTCTCGAAAGCATGACCCATCCACATAGTACGTGACCTGTGCATCGTCCAACGGCTCAGATTCCAAGTCCGGTCTCAGTTTTGTGTACCTCGTGGTCTCAGCGACGCACTCGTGTGTATCACCTTCAAATTCAAAAGGTAACATATTAGCAGGATTTGTGGTCTCACATCTCTTAATTGTTACATCTGGATAGGTGAGCAATGGTAGATACTGAAGGCAACGTGCTGTTGTCAGAACAAGTTTGCTGTGATTGATCAACTCTGTGATTTTATGATGGGTGTAAATAACCACAGGATATGACTTAGTTATTGCAGACGCCTTTTCATACGCCATGTGAACAGCTGCGAGGCCCTGGTAGCAGGGGGGCCACCCTCGTGCTACGTCGTCCAACCTTGCACTGTAGTAAGCGATGGGTTGTTTCCTTCCACCAGCACATGAGTCTTGTGCCAATACAGCCGCTGCATACATGTTACATCTGTTTGAAACATAAAGATGAAAAGTTTTATCATAGTCTGGCATTTTCAGCGCTGGGGCATTTTGCAGTTCCTGCTTGAGCACATCAAAAGCCAACAGTGCCTCTGTGGTCCACTCCAAAGACTTCTTTAAAGTCTTGGCTTCAGAGGACTTCAGGAGTTCCCTAAGCGGCGCCGTCTTTACTGCGTAGTCCTCCAACCACTCCGCGCTGAATCCTGTGATACCTAAAAAGGTCATTAGTTGCGCGCATGTCTGTGGACGCGGTGCTCGACTTATGCCTTTGAGGTGGTCAGGAGACAGAGCTATTGTTCCATGGGAGATTACTCTGCCAAGGAATTCCACCTGAGGCTGGCAGAATTGCAGTTTTGTCCGAGAAGCTTTGTGTCCACATTCTGCCAGTCTCTGCAGCACTTTGATCGAGTCGCGCTGACAATCTTCAATGGTGTCTGAACAAATCAATATATCGTCTACATACCGGATTAGGACGCCGCTCAAATCCAGCTCCTGTAGATCCTGACTCACCACACGATCAAACCACGCGGGGCTGCTTGTCAGTCCCTGGGGCATTCTGGCGTAGCTGTATTGTCGACCTCTAAAGGTAAACGAAAACAGATATCGTGACTCTTCTGCCAGAGGGATACTGAAAAATGCTGAACAAAGATCCACTACTGTAAAAACTTAGCTTTAGTAGGGATGGCATTCAACAGTGTGTGAGGATTTGCGAAGTCTGCAGCGACATCTTCAAGAATGGCATTGATTGCCCTTAGATCATGGACCAGTCGGTACTTTGATTTATCTGCTTTTAGAACTGCAAGAATTGGGGTGTTACAAGGACTAGAAATCTCAATCAGCACTCCTACTTTTAAAAAACCATCAATTAAGATTCCAATCCCTTCTTCATCTGCGGGATTAAGTTTGTACTGTGGCCGCCAAGGTAAAACTGCACCTGGTTTTAATTTGACAGTAACTGGGCTGGCTGAAACTGCCAGTCCCACATCCGTCTCATGTCTGGACCACAGTTGGTCCGGAACCTGTGTTAAAATATCAGTTTCCAGATCACTGTTAAATCCAAGGGGGTTGGTTTTGCATGTCATCATTATGTTTTTCCCTGGTAGCACCACCAGCTGAGGTGTTGCTTGTAATGACAGGTCACACCTAATTCTTAACATTGATCCATTCTCTGAAAGAGAGATTAATGGGTTCTCTGTACTGTTCTATGTTAAATGCTCTGCATTTCTTACCATCGGACCGAGGTCCCTTGAATGGTATCCTGGGTTTACCAACAGTGTAATGTGTGGTAAGGATTGAGTAACACAGTACCATTTATCAATAAAGGTGTTCCGGTTTACCTTTAATGCTGCACCCTGGCCTCCAATCAGGATATATGGAGCCTGTATTTTAACCATCACTCCATCCGTCTCCTTTTCCCACTTATCCTGAAAGGTTGAGCTGGCTGATGGATCAAAGAACATTGTACAGTGAGGAGGTAATTTTGGTGGAGAACCCTCCAGGGCCCAGGCCTCCATGCATGCCTTCCATTTCTCCAACTCCGAACCCAGAGGCCCCTCTATGTTCCCCAGCCAATAAACATTTGCTGGTTCTGCTTGGGCATTCATTTGTAAGTTTAATCCACAACTTTCCACATATACGCCCAAAGGTGAACATAAAATTTTGAGCCCGAGTTTACAAAGTGCATCTCTTCCTAACAGATTGACAGGAGTTTGGTCCGAGACCAAAATGGGTATTTTAATTTCATCATTACCTACTTTTATTTTTACGGGAGCAGTAATCGGAACCAATTGACTTTTTCCCGAGAATCCTACTGTCTTCACAAAGTTGTTTGACATGGGAAGGTTCTTGGCAAGGGATCCCTGTATGCATGAATGGGTCGCCCCCGTGTCAATCATCATTTGGACCTGTCGATCCTCAATTTGGACATTTATCATGGGGTCGGTGCGTGTATGCATAATCAATGGGTACGAACCTTTACCCGCAGGATCCTCGGGACCCCCCTAAAACTGAGAGGGTCTTGGTCGTGGGCCACCCAGGGGTCCACCTCCACCTCTTCTAGGGAAGCCTCCGTTTCTTCCAGGACCACCTGCTGGGAGGGGCATAAGCCGTGGGCACGCCCTTGCAAAATGTCCATACATGCCACAATACCAGCAGCGGTTGGATCCCTGCCACGCCCCAGACGAGGGAGTACCAAGCCTTGAGTATGAAGGACGAACGGCTGGGGACCCCTAGCGGCCTGTGTTGACTCAGGAACTCCAGCAGTCCGTCCCGTACCTGGATCTGTGAACACAACAGCTTGAACCTTTTCTTTCAGCTTGCCTTGCAAATCATTTAGTTGCATCTGTGCCAGCTTCCTTTGAATCTGGAGGTCCTGTTCAGAAGTCTTAGTTAGGTCTTTCCTGTATCGGGTTACTGCATGAACCACATGATCACGGAACTGTTGCGCTGGCTTAGATGTTAGACCAACGACATCCTCCAAACGTCTGCTGACATCCTTTGGCATTGAATCGATGACTGCATTTCTGAAAAGAGTGAGCAAAATAGGATCATTTTCCACATCTTTCTGAGACTCTTGACGCCACCTTTTTAACTGTGTATCGATGTATGCTGCTGGGTTCTGGTCGTCCTTCAGAGGTTCCCCTTTTAAAGCATCAACATCAATTTTATTAGGGTACTGTTTGCGTATTCCTTGCCAAATCACCCCCTTATAGGCTGCTAATTCTGTTCCATCTGCCCTTTCACTCAAAATCCAGTCCAGTTCATTGTCTCTGAAAAACTGCTGCATTTTAGACAACCCCAAAACCTGAGCGAGGACAGCTTTGATGTCACCCAGTGAAAGAAATGTTCCAGCCGTGTTTGATTCCAAAGCCTTAATCCACTTGCCTCCTCCTGCGGATATTTGAGGGAGCTCTGAGACCAAACCTGTCAGGTCCCGAGCTGAAAAAGGATGATAATCAGCCCTTGTTCCCCGTATCAGAATTGGGAACTCCCCCCCCTTCAATCTGTCAGGAGGTCTGATGTTAGGTCTGTATCTTAAATCATATTCGTCTCTAGGGACCCCTGTGGACGTGCCGGGTTTCTGTAAGCATGCAGGCATGGAAACTCCGCCTCCTGAAGTCGCCCCCTCCACCTCCTCATTTAAGTCATCTATTTCCTGTTCCATCTCAACTATCTGGCTCCGTCCCAACTCACGTTGCAAATCTTGCTGACGTGGTCCTTAGTTCAT
Source organism: Melanotaenia boesemani (assembly GCF_017639745.1). NCBI lineage: Eukaryota > Metazoa > Chordata > Actinopteri > Atheriniformes > Melanotaeniidae > Melanotaenia > Melanotaenia boesemani. The sequence continues at coordinate 31,972 of NC_055686.1, read as the reverse complement.
CCAAAAGCTATCATCTGTCTTACCTTTCCGAGCCAGTTCGGTTCGATCCTGGTAACAGTTAATGATTCCAGACTGACGTCGCTGTGTACTACAGTATTTTGGAATGGCCAGATGGGGAGGAGTTTCCTGTTTTTCTCGAGGAGAATGTATAGAGGTTGAATGCCTTCCTACCTGGGCGTGTGCTTCCCCAGTGCCCTGTAAGGACGCACCCCGCTGTTTGAAGTTGGGTGGGTCTGGTTGGGGCAATGCATCAGTAGGAGGTCCCTTCTCCGCGAGCCCTGAAGCAGCAGATAACCTATTTTGGATATCACTTACATTTCCGGGTACGCCAGCATCAGTCAGTCCCCCTAGAAGGCTCTGCTGGTCATCAAGATTAAAGTCCCCATCAAATTTTATCGTTCCTGTTAAATTTGGAAAAAGTTCGGCGTTAGTACAGTTTCCAGTTTCCCCTAAACTATCCGTGAAAGACACAATCGTTTTGACATTTCGTTTAATTGGCTTTCTAATTTTAAATAAGTTTAAAATTTCCAATTCAAGCTGTCGTTTCTTTTGTCGTTTCTTAGAATTATTTTCAGCTTTGTAATCTTCAATGCGATGTTGCATTAATTCACAAATCTGTGGGTCAAAGCTTCCTGTAACAGGCCATGGATTTATCAAATTTTTAGTTCTTTTGCACCATTTTTCAGACATGTGTTGAATCTCTTTCATTCTATGGGGATGACGGATGCCAACAATAGCCTGTGGCGTGCTCATTGTTATCCTATTTAATCAACCCTGCTTTTAATACAATATGATAATCATGCAACTCAAACGAAAACCACTTGGGTGCGCCGCAGCTCCGTTTCCTGTTTCTAGGCGTCGGTCCAATGGGAGGAGTCGTGTTCTGTTGGAAGGAAACCAAAAGAGTTCAGCGGTCTCATTTTAACAGTTATAATAGTACAGATTACATCCTTGTAGCTGCACGAGAGAAGAGCACTATTTTATTTTGTCAGTGCTTATCTCTATGCGCGTTAGCAAGTAGCTTAGTGTCAGATTTCACCAGACCACTATTTGTGAGTTGGGGAACGAGTCAATTTATGCACTGCAATACAGATTAATTTTTTCAACATGCAGCATGCAATATTACTGCAAACAGAGGCCTCTGTCTCATGCATATGTTCAGAACTTTTCCTTATACTTATTTATTTATTTATTTATTTATTTATTTATTTATTTCTTCCAGTACTCGCAGCGCTGCTCCAATCTCCAGTTTCACTCAGTCACGCATTCCTTTCCACATTTAGTCCACACTTTCACACACAAGCTCACCCTCAGCTTTTCTCCTCTCCAAAGAGAGTTTTAAAGCTTTTTCCTCTTATTCTTCTCACACATGGACATAAGTTTACTTTCAGCGAGAGAGGTAAGGCAATCAAAGAATAGTCACACACTCAGTCAGTCACACATTTCTGTCCGGTGCATCACACACTATCCGCTTCATACACACACTTCAACAGCTGAGCAAATCACCATTAGTCAGAGGAGAATAAAACCAGTCAAAACACAGTTTAAAACTTTTCCCTTATTTCCTCACATAGAAGACATCAGTTTACTTTCCGTTGGAGGGGTAAAGCAGTCAAAAGACAATTTTCAGCTCACTCAGACACCCATTCCTATCCGCTTCGTACACACACTCACACACACAAGATATCAGCTGTCATATCACTCTTATTTAGAATCGAAGAACAGTCAAAGGGAGGGATATGTCAAAAGTCAGTTTTTAAAGTCTTTTTTCTTTGTCATTTAATGTTGCAACAAGGTTTTTCCACAGCTGTACTGCGCTAAGCCCCTTTTTCGCAGATTTCCCGGGTTAACAGAGCTTAAACCTTTCACTACTGGCTCTGTTTAATTTAGGATCAGATTTTTGATCGATCTTTGCACCTTGCTTTCCTATGAACCTAGTCATAAGCTACTCACACCCACTTAACTGACCCCGTACAAGACCAGACTATGGCTCGCAATCTTGCGGGCCCTGTGTTTAACTTTTTACTAAATTTGAACTCAAAACGGATCGATCGGTGCCTTCACATCATTTTCACTTTTACTTCACTTTCACTACTATTTTTGTTGCCAATTTACTTTCGCCGCTATACTGACCCTCCTCTCAAAGTTCCCGGGCGACCGCGTCCAGTAACGCCGAGGTTTTGATAGGGCCCTGAAATGTTACACCTTAAAACTGACCCCCCTCCCACTAATTGGTGAGGTCCTCAGCCTACTTAATATCTCCTTGAACTGAGCCCCTTCCCACTAGCTGGTGGGCTCCTCAAAAACTACTTAATATCTCCTTAAACTGAGCCCCTTCCCACTAGCTGGTGGGCTCCTCAAAAACTACTTAATATCTCCTTAAACTGAGCCCCTTCCCACTAGCTGGTGGGCTCCTCAAAAACTACTTAATTTCTCCTTAAACTGAGCCCCTTCCCACTAGCTGGTGGGCTCCTCAAAAACTACTTAATTTGTGCGCACAAATTTATCTGTCTGGCAGAGTCACACAGCAGCTGTATAACTAAGTTCAACTTGTAGCCAGGACGGCCCCCCCGCCTCGACTCACTTCACCCAGAAGGATTTAAAATGGGGCTTACCTCCTTGAGCGGTGAGTCGAAACGGTCCAGGCGTCCGGCCCCAGCGGTTAACTGGCTGGCTCGCCAAATGTCGTAGATAAATTCTTTATCAAAAGGGCTGCTGATATTAAGAGTCTGCAGACAGAGGTCTTTTAATGATCCTTTATTTGGCCGACCGGGGGACACCCTCAAAGGACAAAAGACCCCGTACAATTATTCTCCCAAGCTTATATAGCCTGCCTGTTACTATTTCAGTATACACACACACAGGCACGCAGCCTTGTAGGGCTGACTGGTTGACATCATTTTGATATCACGTTATAATGTCATCCTATTAATATTGTGCTGACCAGGGCAACTGCACCTGTTGTTTTTCAACTCTGAAGTATTCAAACTTCCACACTGGGAAGTGTTGGTGTTCCAGGTGAGGTCCTCGGTTATGTGCACACCCAGGTACCTGTAGCTGGAGACCACCTCCACAGCTACTCCTCCGATGTGCAGGGGAGGAGTAGGGCGCTTATCCTTCCTGAAGTCCACCACCATCTCCTTGGTCTTCTTCACATTGATGCAGAGGTTGTTTTCTCTGCACCACTGCACCAGGTGTTCCACCTCCTCTCTGTATTCCGACTCATCGTTGTTGTTGATGCGTTATGCTGATGATATTCAGCTTTTTATTTCTTTTAAACCTCAGGATGTTTTTAAGATTCAGACATTGCTTGGGTGTTTGGATGCTGTCAGGAGCTGGATGAATGATAACTTTCTTCAACTTAATGATGAAAAAACCGAGGTCCTTGTTTGTGCCCCTGACAGATTTTTACTGAGATAGCTGAGAGTCTCGGCCCACTTGCCTCATGCATTAAGCCCTCGGTCAGGAACCTTGGGGTGACCCTTGACCCTGCAATGTCCTTAGATGCTCATGTAAAATTACTTGCTCGCTCTTGTTTTTATCACCTCAAAAACATTGCTAAGCTGCGCACAGTTGTTTCATCATCTGAGATGGAGATGATCGTACATGCCTTCATCTCATCCAGACTGGATTACTGTAATTCCCTCTTTACATGTTTAAACAAAAAATCGCTTGACCGTCTCCAGTTGGTTCAGAACGCTGCTGCAAGGCTGAGAACTAAATCCCCCAAATTCACCCATGTCCCTCCTCTACTAATCCAGCTGCACTGGCTGCTCATTTATTACAGGGTGCATTTTAAAATTCTGGTGTTTACATATCAAGCCCTACATGACCAGGACCCTGAATACATCAGGGATCTCCTAAAGCTCTACGTGCCCAGCAGGTCCCTGAGATCGAGTCATCAGGATCTGCTGGTTGTTAAAATAACATGGCTGAAAACTAAGGGGGACAGAGCCTTTGCAGCAGTGGCTCCTGTCCTCTGGACCTCCTTCCTCTGGACCTCCTTCCTCTGGACCTCCTTCCTCTAAGCCTGAAATCTGTGGACTCCATGATCTCTTTTAAAAAGCAGCTAAAAACACATCTTTTTAAATTTGCTTTAACTTAGTTTTATTTGTTTTTATTCTCTCTGTATTATTGTTATTTGGTGTTTTATCTTGTTGTTAAGCACTTTGTGATTTTATCTTGAAAGGTGCTATATAAATAAACATTTACTTACTTACTTACTTAGCCACTGGAGGGGGCAGATTTAAAACACGTCTCCCTCAAGACGGTGTTGTTGCTAGCTCTGGCGTCAGCTAAGTGGGTCAGCAACATCCATGCGCTTTCGGTGCACCTGACATGCGCCCAGTTTTTCCCGGGCGGTGTGAGAATGATTTTGAGGCCCAACCTGGCTTTTGTGCCTAAGGTGGTGGGCTCATGTTCTCCTATTGATCTTGTGGCTTTCCCTGCCTCGTCAGGGGAATCGCGGTCACATGCCTTGTGTCCAGTGCGAGATGTCTTACCAGACAACCCTTCTTGCTGGGGCGAGTGAGAAGAGGTGCTTATCTTGAATGAGTTGGTCCGTCCACATGAGCTATTTAAGGCAGATGGCACTACGTGATGCGGACGGATACGTTCACACATTCATCAGCCAATCAGGGTTGGCGTATTAGATTAATGCTTCTGAGGGCTGCAGAGAGGCTTGCATCCCATAGTGAGACATCTCGCTCATATTACTCAGAGAACCGGGGTTATGTAAATAACCTAAAGCTTTATGTAATAATACTGTAAGACATCACCATGAAGTGTTTGTTTTGTGTCAAACAATGTGAAAGCAGCTGATGCATCAGGCTAGGTAAAAGCCATCATTTTGCTGTTATGGACTCTCTAGCAGTGGTCTTCCAGTTTGAATGCTGCTTTGCATGTAAAAGGTTTAAAAAGTGTAGCACCAAAAATAAATATATCCATTCTGTCTAAATCTGAACTTCTGTATGGAGAGAGATTAGCTTCATAGCAACCTTCATCACCTTGTTATAAGAGAAAGGACAAAATGATCATCATTCTCTTTGCACTGTATGTTGAAAATTTTAACCTTGTATAGGAGGAGTAGCAGAACGTGCTGGTGCTGATGGTGCCGATGATGCAGATGTGTCCATTATGTGTTCCATTTCACTGCTGTTACATTCATCTTCTGAAGTGTCACTGGATTCTCCTGCATTGGATTGTGGCACTTTCTCTGGCAAAAGAGCAAGATGAATTTATAAAAACAGAAATATAAAATCAAGTATCCATACCCATGTTAATTACATCAAAAATTAAGAACATGCTCAAACCTTCAGGGTCTATTTCGATATCATCCAGCGTCATCCCTTTGTACTGCGACACAGTCCCCCTCTCCATGGCCAGGAGCACTTTGCTCATTCTAGCAAGCTGCAGAGTTCCCTGGGGCAGCCGATAGTATTGTCGGTGGATGCGAATATCATGGCCTAGGAAGTCAGCCAGTTGGTCAGACTCATTTTCCTCAAGGTTCAAGACCTGTGACATTGTTGCAATATGTTTTCGAAGTTTTGTTGAAGTCAGTGCTTCAGGGTGTTTGGCACCGCAGAGCTTGGTATACTTTTGAAGGCACTCGCCACCTCTGTAGGCTGACATGGCTTCTGGTCTTCCAAACATGAATACATTCTCACTTGGTACATTGCAGTTTTCACGCATCTCAGCTAGCAGCTCCATAGCAGTCACCATAGATGGTTTTAACAGGACAGGGACCATCCTCCCCCTTTTCCCTCGGATCTCCACTCTTGCAAAGTACTCACACATCTTCCTTTCGAAAGGAGTCAAGCAGATAGCCACATCATCATGCAACGCTGACTTGCTCCGGGACTTAAAGGCGGTCAGTAATATCCGTGACACCTCTCCTGCTCTTCGTCTGTTGAATGTAATGGCTAAAGCAAGCGTTACCTTAGCCAGGGCAGCATAGTTTTCTGGAGTGGGGGAGATTCTCAGCAATCTCTCTGAAACACGTTGCTCATTTTCAATGTAAAAGTTCAAGAGCTTCACGTCATGAGTAAATGGTAACACCTGTGGCATATTCCACTTTGCCTCCTTAAGAGTGTTTAGTGCTCCGGAGGAGATGAATTCTTCCCATCTACTGTCATGTATAGCTCTGTACCTTTTGGCATATTCTGTTGTGACATCATCCCCAATCATCATGGCATCACTCTCAACAATACTGGATATTTTTTTTAGACTGTGGCCAAGCTTGAGTGCTAAAGATGGGGTTTGGTATGTGTTGGTTTTGGTATCGTATCCTGCTGCCTTTTTCACTGCAGATACAACATGTGGGAAGTTTTTAGGAATGAAGAACTCCTTCACTTTCTTCAGTGGTGTAACTTTTTGAGCTACAAGGACCATTCTTCCAACTTCTCTCATCTTCTGTCGTATATCGTCGTCATAATTGTTCCCTTTATTTTTTAGTTTATTGAACATATATTGTCCAAGCTGCAGAATGCATTTATCATTCTGAACAACATTTGACACTTCATCATAGTTCATGTGTGTTAGTATTTTCTGCAGGCCTTCACTTATCTCAAAACCTACGGGCGTTGTCAGAGCACAGAGGGATCTAACTCTTTTTCATCCCACTCTGGGTTCATCCTCTCTTGGCTTCTCATCACATGTTTTGATATGTTTCCACAGTGTTTTTTTTGAGTAAAGACCTTGACAATGAATACAGTGGATAAAGTCTTTCCCATTTCTAATGTCTTTTGTTCTGTAACGTGCAATGAGGTCTCCTCTTCCTTTCCTCACCACATCTGTATTGTGAGCAAAGTTTCCTCTATTCCTGAGAATGGCCAGCCGAACTCGCCGTTCTTTGGAATTTTGTGGATAACTGAGTGCTTTTGCAACATCTGGTTTGTTGCAATGAACAGTTTGAAGGTGTCGGGAGATTTTTGCTGTTGGCTTGGAGCAATAAAGGCAGTAGTTTCTCTTGTCATACACTCGACGTCCCTGAGTACTTGTGGTAGACTGAACTTGAATTGAACTTTTGTCTTTCTCTGGGCTGAGAATCGAACTACTGTCTTTCTCAGGGTGGCAGTCGTTCCTCCTTTTCTGTGGGCTGAATGTCCATTTCTTCTTTTTTTCTGGGATGAATGATGATCCCATCTTCTTACTTGCTATATTTCTTTTTGTGCTGCTTTCTTTGTCTGGGTTATTTGCCATCACCAATTGGGGAAATCGTACCCTCTGACGTGGTTTTTCAGGGGACAAAGACATGCTGACATCAGAGTCAACTCCATCAGTGTCAGGTACGTAATCAACATCACTGTAGTCAGTATAACTGCTCTCATCCATTGATTCATCTGAAGTATCTTCTTTGCTCTAAAAACAAATGATGGCGTTATGGATTATTGTAACCTTTATTTTTGCAACCTGTAATAAAGAATGCCTTACTCTAAAGTTATGCCCGCATGTTATTGCAGGAATCAGCCTGATTCAAGCACGTTCCAACAAAATGAAAACATAATGAATTGTTTTTGTGCAAAGGGGAATCAAGAATTGTGTCATAAAGGGTGAATCACTCTAAAGAAATTCAAGGTGATTTTCTTTTTATCATTTCTCCTTGAATTGAACAGGATTAGAGAAGAAAAGATCAAACCTGTCTTTGTCCAGACTTTAGTCTTGGGTTACACTTATGGTTCACTGCAGGATTAGAGGGAATATTCATTTCTGAGAATTTGGTAGTGGATGGTGGAGAAGTACAAACCTGGTAATTAGAACAGACATTGAAACAGCAATTAAAACTGTAAATTTATAATTTGGATATTCAAAATGAGAAGTAAATAAATGGAACATATAATTAATACGAATGGCAATTAAAACTATGTATATAATTGAGTTTCCCACCTTTAACCTAATTCACTTTATCAGACGGGAAAAAAGGTGTGTGGGAGAGGTGAGTAGCAAAGCAAGATTTAAATAGTGTGATACTGATATTGTTGGTGGCAGATGTATATTAAGGCCAAGTAATAAGAAGTTATTGTCCATGCAAAGTAATAAGTCGTATACCTGGACTTAACTATAGCCATTTCCCACATATGCTAATGAATAAAAACTGACTTATCTTTCACAAGACAGACAGAAGAAGAAAGAAGAAGTAGTTAAAATGAGAAATGTAAAAACAAGTATGGTGATATAATTCTACCTGTAAAGACCTATATTATACTCACATTATCCAACTGTGCTAGCTGTTGATCAAGAAGCTCTCGCTGGCGCAAAAGAAAGGTACGGTGTCTTTCAATTTCATTGCGTTCTTCCTCTGAGGCCATGGAGCGTTCAAATGACTGAAATAAATTGAGTGAAAAACAATAGAATCAAATAACATGTGTCAATAACGTGTCAAAAAAAGACACTTTAACTCCCATTTCAAGCAGTTGTTGATTCCTAATTATAGTAAACTTTGATGATATTAAACTAACACAGTGCAGAATCAGTTGAACTGCGTTTGTCTGTGTTGCTGCAAAGTAACATACCATACTGACGTTGGAAGAGGAGTGTTCCACATGTTTGGCAGGAACCAGCGACTGGTGACTGGTGTCTGAGTGGTCACCTGGTGATGGGGTGGCCACAGAGGAGGTGGAAATCTGCAGCTGGACAAAGGGAGAAACACCATGAGTGTTGTTGTGCAGGAAATTAATGATGGTGACATGTTGTTCTGAGATGAAACCTGCTGAGACTCTGTTATCTACGTCTTACCTACAATTGGGGACACTTGACACACATACACTTTCTAACTGAACCAAATTGGGGACACTGTTCTAATAAAGCAAAATCCGAAAAAAAAATTATTTAAGCCCCATTATTCAGTTTTGCACAATAGGTTGTTGGATGTCCAGTGAATAATGTTTGCGTAAGATGCATGCATATTTTAAGGACCCAACATCAGAAGAATAAAAAAGATCATTTACAGACACATGTTGCATTTTTTTGTAAATTGTAAATTAGAAGATGGGAACCACTTGTCATACCTGTTTGCGCCAAGGCCAGTCTGATTCTCCATAATCGTGGGTAATCTCTTCCCCTGGCAGAATGTCTCTGATTGCAAAGAGACAAAGGTGCGGCATGCCATCCACTTGAATTTGTCGCATTTCACAATTTGGGGTTTTGTGCTCATCATTCACCAGTCTTCCAAGTGACTGGTCCTCCAGAGATGCATCAATACTATTTAGAAATAAATGGATTAATGCACAACAAAAACATTTCCTATTTAATTGAATAGTGTCATTCTACGTAAAGTATCAAAAATTCTAACAAATCAAAATACAAACAGAAAGTCTTAATGGATATAGTTTGTCTGAGCTCACCACAGTAATTACTAAAACTGTACAATAAAAACACTAAACACGAACAAGACAATGCATCATAAGCATACAGAAAACAGAGTCATAGATACAGTGACTGATATAACCAAAAATAAAATGACTAATTAATTGGTTGTGATATTTTAAAATACTTCATGTATTAACTATCAAACTGTAAAAAATAGGGAATATGTACTACTGGACCAAGAGTTGATAGTAGCAGATACTCAATATTATATTACTTAGAGACAACCCTAATTGGGACTTGGACTGGAAAATTGAATATTCAGCCTTACTTACCACCAAGATTTCCCTTTCCATTGAAAATCAAAGAGATATGTTGCTTCAGTTTCACTGTATGTTTCGATGACAGGAGGATTGTCTGGAGAATGTAGTTTCTCTCTGTACTCAGCACAAAATCTCCTTTGCTGAAAGGTTCTGAAGCAAAGACGCCTCGCCCTTTATGAGAAAATGAAAAAACAAGTAGGCTAATGCTATTCTTTTATCAACCAGGCCAGTAGTAGATCTCTTACACTGAAGCTCATATTTAAGCACAATTAATACATGTAGGGAAAATAATACAAGGGAAATAAAGACTGACCTTTGTAAGAGTTCACATACACCTGTCTAAGACCCGCCTTGTCAGCTTTCAGTCTTTCATCATTTTGCGGTTTCATCCGCACCCTCCTGGAAGGATTCTCTTTATAAAGTCCATCAGCCATCATTATCTATTAAGAAAATGTTCAGAAACAGTTTTATGTGGGCCACTGACCACCCAATAAAAGTGCTAATTCAACAGTAAATAACAAAACTCCATCTACTTTTATTAATGGGCCTCATCAAAATCAGAACCACGGACAAACTAACTATTCACATTCACCTGGGTAACATACAATATATAGTTGTCACAATTTGTTCAGGAGTAGGATCTAAACGTTCAAATGTTTAAACATGCTTAACAAATCCATAAAATACCCCCATAATGCTCATTTCGAGTAATCAAAGTCTCTTACAGTGTCTACATGCCAACATTTAAAGTAATGGGTTCATACGTGCAAAAGAGGCTACATCTGCACAGCCCACATGCAGGAACACATGCTTCCTAGGCAAAGACAACCCTCCCAACTCGCCGACATTTTCTTACCCGCAGCAACACTTACAGAGTAGACCAGCTCCACGGTAAAACCGCGGACCTGGCAATCATGAGGGTGCTACACATTTAAAGTTCAGCTAAATCTAGCTAGCAAACCAGGTGGCTAGTTAAGCTATCCAGATGAGCAACATGAGGAATAATTATTGTTTTTGGCCGGTAAATATTATGAATAACTTGCTAATTTTAATTTGACTACGTTATACAATGGCGCTACAGGTCTAAAATCACTTCAGTCAAACATAACTTTGTTTATTACCTGTCATTGTCGTGTTGACTCCGACTGCACGAAGGAAGCCAGGAGAGGCTCTGCTGCGTACCATTTGGATCAAACCAAGTATGGACGACAGGGAGGGGTGATTCCGAGATATGTTATAGCTATCGATAGATAGATCGATAGATAGATCGATTGATAGATAGATAGACAGAGAGAGAGAGAGATAGAGTATGTAGTAGTAGAAGAATAAGATAAAGCGAGTTGCAGACTGCTGCAGTAGTTAAACCATGAGAGGCTAGGCTTGCATACCTTTTGGATCAAACCAAGTAGTAACCAAGACATGATCGCCTTTAAGAGGAAAATGCAGATAAAACACTATACTATATATAAGTATAGTAGTATAGTAGAAAATATAATTATTAGTGCTGGGCATGTTAACGCGTTAATTGCGCGTTAAGGCAACTCTTAATTAACGCCGTTAATTTTTTAATCGTGCGTTAATTTTATTTATTAATTTTTTTATTGCTGGCCGCTGGCTTTGATGACAGAAACATGGCGTCCATGTCTCCCTTCCCTGCTGCAGCGGTGCGTCTGACGTGATCGGGAGAGAACCCACGTTTCTCTTTGTAAAAATACATGCAGATGGACAGAACATCGTAATTTTTGGATGGGAAACTTTTTTTTATTATTAATTTTTTTAATAAATGTGGTTTTAATTAATGCAAGACAGCAAAGGTAAGACATGCTTTCTGACTTTTACAAACGTGCAGCATAAATCGGGTCTTCTTCTGCCTCTGGTTCGGTGAATCTTGGTCATATTAAGATGAAACTTCCAGCTGTGGAATCTGTGAGATGTGAGCTTTCAGTAGAGGAGTCGTTTGTTCGTGTTCATGCCGTGGGGTGGACACGGGGAGACATCATTTGTGTTTACATATTTTTCGGACTTTGTGTTGTGTCTTTAAATTGTTTGTTGTCTTAACTGTGTGTGTTGGTGATAGAAATGGTTTTACTGAGCTGGTAGCTGAGATTCTGGACTTTCTGTGGATACCACACATGTTTATAGTTACATCTACAGACCTGACGCTACACCCGGAAACCAGATGTTAACCCTTAACTCCCGGTAGCGGAGGCTGAAAATGAAAGTTTAGAGAAATTATATCCAGAAACCTGGATAATGAAGCAGTGAAGGTGCATGGATGGAAGTTATTGTGCATATTGTGAATATTTCTCTCTCCTCACCATCTAGAAGCTGTGAGATTCTCATCCTGCTTTCTGTCTGTTCACCTGATGCTGATATTCATCACATATTGTTCCTTCTGTGTTTAGAAGGAAGCAGCTTCACAGCTTTAAATCCATCCTGCTGACTTTTTACTTTTTAGTTAGTAAATCCTGAACATTTCATCCTTCTTTCTCATAAATATTTGATTTTATATATGAAGAAATATTTTAACTGTTGGTGTTTAAAGAGAAAACTGCTGCTAAACCTGTTTATGTGTTTAGTTCAGGGGTCTGCAGCCTTTCCAATCCAAAGAGCCATTTTTCCCTCAGCCAGCTAAATAAAACTCCTTTAGAGACGCAGATGTTACCAGACTTTTAAAAAAGGAAACTTAATATATATTTTTAATGAAGAGCCACCATAGGATATTTGTTATTTTTGAAGAACCACATTTTTATTTCCATTTTTAAGGTTTTAAAAAAAAGAAAAACATAAAACCTTTAGAAAAAAAGAGGATAGACAGACTTTCTGCCAAGGAATGTAGATATTTGTGGAAAATGCTGTAAAAGAAAGGAAAAAAAGTCCATGGTTTCCAACCTAATGACAAGAAAGATAGATTTAAAAAAATATTTTAGTCATGTATTTAGAGGCATTGTGGAAGGTCCAGAGAGACACTTACAGCTCCAGAGTTGCAGGTTGGAGACCCCTGATGTCGTGTTTGTAAACCAAAGCTTACTGCATTTTCTTTATATAACTGTAGGCCTTCTTTTAAAGGAAAGAGACATTTTTCTCGTAACGATGCGATTAATCGCGATTAAAAATTTTAATCGCTGCCCAGTACTAATAATTATGTTAATGTTTAATTGTATGATTTTGAATATGGATCTTTAAATTGGCTCATAACAGGCAGGCTGGAGTCAAGTGCACATCTGGAAGTAAGGGACAATACTGTTATGTAATATCTTTTGTAATGTATGTGACTTAAGGAAGGCATGGCTTTGAGAGTACCATAGGGGCCACTGCTGGGGGTGCCATCTCTGTCAGCATTGGAATCAAACCTACAAGCTTAAGGTCAAAACAGAGCTTATCATATAGACCTTAGATTAAATGAACTTGGAATGAGAAGTGATGAGCTTTTGTGATGACTTATGTAGGGATGTAACAATATCAAATCCTCATGATATCACAAGACCTCAGTAGTCCCCAGTATGATATGTACTGTGGTCTTGCATATCACCTGCTACCACAAATGTAAGCTGGACTAAAAACTCTTTTCCCAGCCCACAAACAGGAGAGAACAGATGAAAGAGAGTCCCATCTGGACTATGCACATGGTATGATGCTCTTAACCTGTTTACGTTTACTTATCACATCTACTTCATCTGTTGTATCCCTCATGCACAGCTGTCATGGTCTGGGAATCATGGTTATGGCCTTAATGTCCTGGGGCCCGTTTCATGAAGCAGGTTATGTGGAAACCCTGAGTAAGCCTGAAATGAGTTAAACCCTGAGTTATCCTTTTCAATAAGGGCGGTAAGTTAACCCGGAGATAGGGGTAAGTTAAGGAGTAAGCTGAGCCTATTTCATAAAGTGAGGTAACTCATACTCGGAGTCTGTTACCGCGGTAACTTAGTCTGTGAACATAACCTGGTCGGGAGCAGGTTTTATTCAGAAACCCCGAGTTTGTCTGTGACTCATCCCCTTTCCAGAGCAGTGTTACGTCAGCTGATTATTGGCGCCACCTGACTCCAATCCTTGGTGCAAACCTCCGCTCTTGGTACCTGCCCGGGATTGGTTGGAATGGACCCACCGCCGCCTTCTCCATTCCTATTGTAACCTGTTGGACCAATCACAGCTCCTGAAGGCGCCCTCCAGGAAATAAAGCCTGAGGTCCCAGTTCATTCGGGGAGCAACTGTTGACACAGGCAATCTGCTCCCGGCCTTCGGATTTACGGTGTTGGTGTTCTAATGAATCTGTGTCTTTGGATTGGTGGCTAGTATTGTCTAGTTAGGCTGTAGGCTTGTACTTGTCTTGGATTATTTAAGTTGATAGAGTAAGAGTTGTTGTTGTGATACCCGTAGTTAATTGTGCATAAACCTCAAGCCCTTTTGGCTTCGATTTCTGTTGTTGTTACGTTTCGTTTTGCTTACGATAAGAGTTTCAATTAGTCAGTGTTAAAACTAGTATATGCTGGGCTAGATACTCCCGTTACACGTAATTTCTTTTTAGTTTATTGGAGCTGCCGCCTCACAGTTATTAGCTTGGTAAGCCAGTTTATTTTCACCTGTAATGGATAACTTTGCTTTCGGTTTCAACTGGCTGGTTTTGGTTTAAGAGTGGTTTTGTTTTGTTCGTTTGTTTGGGCAGCTTCGCTAACCCCAGCTTTTGTTAATTGCCACCAGCAGACCTTGTGCTTCCTGTTCCGTTTTCAACAATAAACGTCCTTTCCTTTTAATACCTGGCCAACGTTTCTTTTGTTACACCCTTCCTCATACCCCTGACCCTGGGTCGTAACAAGACGACACGCTGCTTCACTTTCTCATTCATTCTGTGGGGGACCCACAGGCATGTTGGGCATATTGAGATGAGTGGTGGACTGTGGACCGTGAGCATTTAGCATTCACTTCCCCCTCTTTGTTCTAAAAATGTGTTTTTGTTAAATTGTTCATCTTCTGGGTATGTTAAATTTGATTATATTTATTTAGATCTAGTAGACAATGTGTATACTCAAAGTAATAGCAGTAGTTTTCTGGGAGGTAAATTGAAAGAGTGAGCAATTTCACACAGGCACCTTGGGCAGCTTAGGAGTCCTTCAGGCTGAAAAACGGGGGAGTGTCATTCAGTAAGCCCAGTAGTCTGCAGTGTGCAGCCACATGTTCATGTGCTTGTGTTTCTGTGTTGCAGGTAAGCTAAAGCAATGGGAAAACAGGAAAAGGGTAGAATTACAGGTGTTTCATAGGTTTGCTAAAAGTGTCAGACTTAAAAGAACACATTTATGATGTTTATGTGAAAGTTTGCAAGTTAAAATGCTGAATGTTGAACTTGACAGTGCTTTACCTGGCTAGTAGCTCACCAGAAAAACTTGGTTGTAATCACCGTGGCCTGCCAGAGTACTATGGTTGTGTGAGTGTATATAATATTGTCGTGTGAATGTGATGATTAGGTTAAAATGTGGATGTGTATTCAGTAAGCCCCAGTAGTCTGCAGTGTGCAGCCACATGTTCATGTGCCTGTGTTTCTGTGTTGCAGAAATAAAAGAATAAGGATGTTTTTCACACCCACGTACGCTTGGGAGTAAATTTCTTTGTCCAAGTGTGCAACAATTCATTCAGTTCTTATCAGACATGTTTCGGACTCACTGTCTGATTTAATAATGATCAGCTGTCTGTTCTTTTAACGAGGATCAGAAAACAGGAGGCTGAATCACTTCACAGGGACATTTATGTCGTGGACGGTTTGAGACAGACCAGCATTTTAAATTGAGATTATGATGAGTCTTCATTATATTGCACCATACGATCTATGTATAAGAGCAGTCAAATAAATGAACTACAAATTATTCACACTGCATTTGTTCTTTATTTCTTACAGGAAAAAAAAAAACATTTTATTCCATTCGTTTTTCATATTGATCCAATAATAGATACGATCCATTTATAACCACACACTATAATAAAGGATGTGAGGACATTTATTGGTGATATTCAGCTACTTTAGTGTGTCAAATGTTATTAAAATGAAGTACTACCATAATGTTATTTTTAATTATATATTTCGTTTTATATATATCTGTATGAAAATACATTTTAAGTTCAATGTTTTACCAGTTTTCACGTGTACGTAGCCTAGTATTATTCAGAGTAATTAAATAATAAAGCTCTGCTCTGTGTGGAACAGCAATGTGCTCCCACCTCCTACTCCTCACCTTTCTGTCCTCATCCTGCAGCTGTTTGACTTTTTTGTTTCTCAGCTGTAAACCTGTGGTTCAAACTCACTATTTGACGGCATTTTAAGAGAAAAGTAGGTGGAGCCTCTTTGTTTCAGCGTCTGTTGCCATGGTGATTCATGGAATCGGGGCTCGATTGATGATGGCTTGAGTGAACATACTCAGAGTCGACAGAACTAAAGCGAATCAGCTGTGTTGAAACAGGAAACTCAGAGTTTTTAATCTCAGGGTTTTTCAGCTCAGAGTTAACATACATACTCAGAGTTTGTTGAACCTCCTTCATGAAATGGCCCCTGGACGCTTGTCTTTTTTTTCCTTTTGCCAATCAGCTCTGTGCCTGCCCGCCTCTCTGTGGTATCGTTCAAAGAAGCAGCCGTGACTGACTTTACTCATTTTATTCAGGCAAAAGTTAAAGCAGGGAGGACGTTGCGTGTAGCACACCAGACTTGACTGATTCAAGCAACTGATGTCAGTCTTCAGACAGCTGATTGGTCAAACTGTGTACTCTTGGCTGGTTGGAACAAAAACCTGCAGCCACACCGGCCCTTTGTGGTATAGGTTGGCCATGCCAGGTGTAGCACAACACCAGGTGGTAACTTCTTCTCTCTCTCTACCTTTCCTCTATACACTTGCTCTCTCTATTTTTTACTCATAGCTAGTCTTCCAGCCTATACTGATAAACAATAAAGCTTTCTATTCTATTCTATTCCAACAGATAAGTTATATTCCACAAGGAAAAGTGACACACTTTTATCAGATTGTTTATAGGGAAATCGGAGACATGATGACGTAGTTCCATACACATCCACTAGGGGCAGAGTTATACACAGATTGAGGGGGGGGGGGGGGGCAGCTCACACACACACACTAAATTTGAAAAAAGTCATCTTGGGGACTGCAGCCATTTTTAGACAGAAATGCATGTTAGAGCCTGTAGAACATGGTTATAATGAAAACCAGATGGGAACGGTGAATTTTGTCCCCAATTGAAAAGCCATCCCCAGTCTACTGGTGTGTATTCTGAAAAATGTCCCCAGTTTTGGGGTAAGTACACACATATATACACACACATATATACACACACACATATATACACACATAAAGCAGTCTCTCTTCCATTCTGCACAAACATGACTCGAATGTATAAAACACTCTGAGTGATAAACATCTGGCCTGATGCTGCGTAACTTAAACCCTATTTCTGGAGTACTGTCTAGATTTTCAAATTACCTCAGGACCTACTTCCTATTACAAAGGAAATATTAAATAACACCACAGAGACTAAATAACCAGTTTCTGATAGAAAATGTGGTCGTTAGGGTTAGGGATTTAAAAATGAAATACTGTAATAGTTAGTGCTACCTATGTTCAGGCTGTGGCATGAGGTGAGCAGGTTTTCAGCAATGAGCCAACATCTTCCAATAAATATGCTTGTTGTTGAACATGGAGTTTTTCCATGTAATCTTTTTTTTACACACAAAGTGTGTACTTTCACGTTTTATTCAGTTTTTCTACGATATTATCTCAGAGGGTCACATTTGGACCATGAGGTCATGCATAGTAGTTATGACTGCTTTTTATTTGTCACAGTGGAAGCTAATTATCAGTTTAAAATAGGACTGATCATGGTGAGGTTGTAGAACGTCTTTATTCCCCTTCTACCAAAACTGTACTTCTACTTAGGTTACCAATGATGTGTTACTGACAATGTTAAGCTCTTGATACTGAGCTATAGTAATGACTTGATTACCAGCCTGAGTTGTGGCTTGGCTGGAAACAGACACAAAGACAAACCTGGTCCAGATGGCTAGAGGTGGCCACGTCGTAATAATCTGACCCACATCGGTTAAAACATGTGCTGTTAATTAGCACGTTTCAGCTCTGATCTTCAGAATTATGTGAGAATATCAAACTGTTAGTGAGTATATTTAGTAGCACAAGGCTCATGTCTACCTGTCTGTCCCTCAGAATGTGGGACAGAACAGCATGAAACAACTGTGATGGGGGGTTAGAGGGTACACTGTTAGACATTTCATTGGGTTTTTTACAGTAACTTACTGGCAACACGGTTGCCAGTAAGTTACTGTAATTTTTAATAACAGTAGTGGCACTGTATTTAAACTTAACAGTACGTGATTGTTACCGTAAAATTTAAATACAGTGCCACTACTGTGGAAATGCTTATCTTACAGTATTATACTATATTTTTTCATCCTAAAGACTACATTTAATTTTATAATTGAAGAACCATTTAATTTCAATAATTGAATAATTTCTTTAATAATTCTAAATATTTAATTTGTTTGAAACCAATATAATGAATTCAAATAGACACACCTGTCACAAAACATAGTTCTTTATTTGAAACACCACAAATGGTAAAAGAACTAGATTCAAATGTGTTGAAAACATCATTTAAGATTCGCAATGGCTCATGTCATTATGAGAAATACATTTTACATGGGCTCAAAGCTCAGAAACTACAAACTCATTTTAATAAGTTCATTCAGTCGAAACATTCAGTTAAGTCATGTTATTCGTCAAACTTCAAGTCATGTTACTATTAGAAACACATTTTACATTGGCTGCTGTAACAAACAATACTTCAACTTCAGATGTTGTAACAAACTTTTAAATTCTTTCAGTATCAAACATGTTTTAAAAAATCTTGAAAATTGAAAATAATTTCACAAAGACAACAGCAAAACGAATTACACAAATTGAATAACATAGTCTTATAAAGACTGGAAAACATTACCTTTGATATTGTAAACACTCAACAACATAACAGTGCACCGACCTGTTAGAATTCAATTTCATTCCACTCAAAAAGAAATGAGAACCTCATATTAATAGAGCATATTTACGCGAAGTTCAAAAACATAAATGCTGGGTTGACTGCTAACTCAAAATTGACAGCACAGGTAAGAATAAGAACACATGTAGTTCTTTGATTGTGTGAGTAATGAATGGGGAACTGACCAGGGTGTAGCCCCCTTTTGTCTGACAGTAGCTGGGTTCAGCTGGAGCAGCACCAACTCTGTAAAGGGTAAGGAAAATGAATATATACTCTGTGTACAAGACTCTACACCAATTTAAAATTAAACGATTCATCAAATACTTCTTGTCAAGTTCTGCACGAGCCTAATAATGGCCATTGGTTACCACCAAATATTAATATCATAATAAGAGCATCTTCTGCACTTGCTTTATTTAGATGTCCTCAATAATTCTGCATCCAATGTATACATTGAGTATATCCTAATGTGAAGTGTCTCACCTAATCCAAGTTCTTCCACTCAAAATCTGTTAGCTGGCGGACAAAGGACAGCACCCTGCTGTTCATTGTGGTTGTCTTCCTCTTGACTAACTCTCCGGTCTTCCGACTCACTCCGGTCCTTGCCTTGCATTTAGTTCCATCGTCTGGATTTATTCTCAAGAAAAATCTTTAAGCAAGAGAAAAAAATAATGTTAAAAAAAATAAATAAATACAAAAATAAATTAAAAAAAAAAAAAACTTTTTAAATGTATTATCAATGAAGAATCCATGTAGTTTGAAACAATTATAAATCAAATTGTGGGATAATTACACATTATCTGTTCCACTGATAAAGAAATCATAACTTTACAGGCTATTGTTTAAAACAAGTAAGAGACAACAAATTATTAAAATTTCAAACTAAAAACACCATACAACTGTGTTGTTATTTGAAATCAAGCCCCCAAAACAATATGGATATGGATATAAGGCTAACTACATGGCAGCAACATGGTGTATAATATATTGTGTGGGCTTCACTGACCTGTCGCTGCATGTGTATACAATCACCACCAGTCTGTCTAAAGATTTAATAGGGTATGTATCAGTAACTCCAGTGCTTGAGGGGCCACTATACTGAACGTTTTAGATGTTTCCCTGCTGTAACACATCTGACTCAAATGAAATTATTCACCATTAACTTGTCAAATTCTGACAAGTGTGACAACGACCCAGGAATTTGTGTTGCAGCAGAGAAACATCTAAAATCTTCAGGACATTGGCCCTCAACAACCAGAGTTGCTGATCCCAATGATAAGATTTCCCAGTGCCTTTTAAAACAAAGATACTTACCGTTGAATCAATTCCAGCGTTGCACATGCTGGCTCCTGGTATTCAATGTTGAAAGCATAGAAACTTCCGAAAAACACAGACAATGCGTCTGCAAAGCCCAGGTGCTCATCCAAAATGTAGGCCACCCTTCCCTCGATGCTCACCATCCATTTTGTGGCATCAAGGTATGTGGTCCCTAAAAGACAAAAACATTAGACACTTTAAAAAGGCACACTTCAAATCGAACATACTTATTTTGCAACAATTTGTACATCTTCTCTTACCCAGCATTATCAGTCTCGGTCATGATGGCAATGTCATGTCTCTCTCAATGGATGCTTTTGTTGAAGTAGTCTTAAACACAAGAAAGCAAACATTTTTAAGCCCAATAATAACTCACAGTTAACAATACAGCACATTGCTGTTTGGACTATTTGCCAACTTACATCTGCCAAAATGAAGATAGACTCCTCCTTTTTGACAAAGTGTTTCATCAGAAGTAGTACTGCAGCAATGCCCTTCCGGCATTTCTGCACTGTTGTTGTGTTACTGTCGAGATCCTGAAGAAGGCATTGAATGTCTTTTTTCTGATATTGCCTTCGGAAGAAGTCCAGAATTCTCTTTCCCTTAGTCTGAAGAGCCTCTCCAAGTCGATCACAAATGTCAATCTCAGTCAGGATTCTGAAGTGGTCACAGAGTCCTCGTTTTGTAAAGAGAAATGGCCACTGCTGTTCAATCTCATTGATACTAGGAGGAGGGCAACTATTAATCATATGACGCTGATATATGTATGTCAGATTCATTGAATTATCAATATCTGGCCAGTCTGCAGCTCTAGGGCCAGCCGATTGAAAAGTGGCAACCATGTGTTTTCTTCTCTCCTCTAAAGACTGAGCTGTTTCTCCCTCTGGGAGACATTTTGGCTGCCAGTTTACGCAGCCATAGCTGTCCACTTTAGACAGTGGTGTTTTGATTGTAGTATTAGAATTGCTAGTCTGTGTTATTGTCCTTCTTCTCCGTATCCTCTCACTTGTATTAGTTCGATTAACATGTTCCACTCTTGTCTTCAGCTGGTTAATGAGGGAATAGTACCCTATTCCCATCTGTTCACCTTCTTCATTCATGTCTGAAAAGGTCAAAGGATACTTGGAAACAATCATTTTTGCAATTTCAATGCATGCAGCCCTGTTGGGGTTTGGACAGTGTTTCTGCATAGCAGACACTACAGCCCGCACCATTACTCTCCTGTCTGCTGGGCTTGCCCTCTGCCCTCTTAACATTGCCTGGGACAGTGAAGAAGGCATCTGTTCCCATGGAATTTGGAACAAGCTGATCCAAGAGTTTTGTGTTTTTATGAGGGTGGATCCAGGAAAATGCGATTGTGTCTGAGGAAGTGTGAGGTAGGACCATCCATTTTCTTTCTCTGTATCCAAAGATGAGAGGGGCGCCGTCTCTCCACATGGCACAGAGCTGACTTCAGTGTTCACTTTGTCTTTCAGTTCTTTTAAGAAAGTAAACATATTAACAGATTTTTACAAATTTAAGTCATTTACAGTATAATCACTTTACATATAAAATAGCATAACATTTATTTAACAGTAACTATCACAATTATGGCAATATCACAGTGGTCATTTTTCAGACAGATCACCCATGAGTGGTTTTACAACTTCAGTGTGTGCTCATACAATTTACAATAAGTTTTTTTTTGTCAGTTCAGAGACAACCTAAAGGCAGTGGTTTAAAATATTGTATTAACTATCAAGTGTTTCATGCATTTAAACATAAAAAAATCGGTCTGTTGAATAAAATATGATGCAGAAACTATTTCCAGTGTGCAGGCATTGCTGTGGAAGATTAACTGCTCTTTACACATATTACCTCACTCTGAAACTTTAAAGAATTTCTGGGAGGAGCTTGCTTAAAAAAAATATCTGTGTAAAGTTAATGCTGTGAACGTGTGTGTTCCAACATTTGTCACGCTCCAACCTATTCATCTAGAACATTTTTAGAAATTATCAAGATTTTAATGAATGTGTGAAAAGGTGATGCATCTTCTATCAAGTTGCTTTAAGATAGTTTTAAATATGTTTCTTACCTTTTTGTTTGAAGGCCTGGATTACTTTACGACACTGGACTGGTGTTAAATGTTCCTGTAAGTCTTCCTTCTCAACAAAGGCTAGGTCATCTTTCTTTGTGACTCCAACCAGAGATGAGAGATGTTCCACAATGACCATTAGTTTTTCGTACTCCAACTCGGGTAGCACTCTCTGAATCTCATGAATGCATTCAACATCCATACCTAGGAGGAAAAACACACTGCGTGATGCAAGCAAACGACAGGGAGGTTCAAGATGTGGTACACTGGCAGTGGATAATAGTCTCGCAACCTCTCTGCATTAACATATGCATAGTTATGATCTGAGTCATATAGATGATAAACTCCAAGATCAACTAATAGAACTGAGTGGTGTACCAGAACTACAAAGTGGACATGTTTTTCATCAGTCAAAATCAAGGATATTTTCCCGAAGACTAATGTATCACCAGTATGGTCAAGAGGAACAACAAGTCCTTTGGTGAATTTGGTTCCTTTGTAGATTACTCCTGAAACTTCAGAGGTTTTTTCTTTATCAACATCAGATGTCTTTAAGACCATTTGTATGTCCTTGTTGTATGAGTGTTCATCAATCTCAGTTGCCTCACCTGCAATCTCAATGAGAGGTGGGAATAACTGACCACAACCTAGGTAAGACTGAAGAAGTTGATGTCTCTCTCTGCCAGTGTTTTACTTAAGTGTAAAAAGTTGTGAAGTTTTCTGGCACACTCCTTGAAATATGAGTGTTTACTCTCAAACCTCAGTGTCCATAACCGTATCAAGGGTCCAAACTTGAGAATAAGGCTTGGATAATGCAACAAGTAATGATGCTTAGGTTTGAGAGGATGGTCAGGGAACATGCTGCTAGGTAGGTCCATGTATTCCTCCAGCAGAACCTTGAGGTATGCAATCTTGTTTTGATTAATTTTTGGAGCACTGGTAAACTCAACTATTTCCCTGAGTTTTAGGCATAATTGCCAAACCTCACTGTCTAGGGGGAGTTTGATCCATTTACCAACATAAACTGGTAACAGTCGTAAGAAACACCAGTTCTGTGCTGCTGAACCACTGAGTCTTTTAGCATTTTCCTTGATCTCACATGGTTTGTTGTGAGAGTCACTGCCAAAAAGTCTTGTCTGTGAGATTGTCTGATTGATCTGTTCACAAGTGAAATGTTTTTCAACTTTTATGAGATGCAGAATGTAGAGAGCTAAATCAGTGGACACTATTCCCTCAAAAAGGTCATGCCCAAGACATGGAGGAAGACCAGTGCAGACATGAAATGATGTCAGTGAGTTGAAACTGGAATCAAATTTGATTCCATCCACAATGTTCTGGTCAGAAGACAGTTGGTGAACACTGTTGTTATAGTTTTCAGGTGTTCTTTGTAAGCCAAATACTAGTGGTGATTTGGCAAATGTCTCTCTGTCAATCAAGCAGTACCTACAAAAGTTTTTGCTACTGCTGAAATTTTCAGTGAATCCACCGATAGAGTGGGAACCAAGATTATCACCACATATGGCAATCAATGATGCTTTAACATTGGTTCCATTCTCCATCTGAAAGCCTGAATCCTCTAAGTCTTTTAAGTCAGCAATAAGATGGGAAAATACCTTGTCCTGTCCAAAAGACTTAAAATCATTTTCTCTGCAAAGCAAGACAAGCTGTGCTGGGTCAACCCTGGATCGGTTATGTGGTAGTATTTCTCCAAGTGTCATGTACACAGCCATGAGTTTATGTTTTTTTTTTCCCAGAGCCCAAGGGGTTTGTCACCTCAAAGGCATCCATGTACAGGATAACTGAAACAGAGGATTCAGTGCCTTGTAAAATGCCATTTTGTTTGAAGTTTTTTCCATCGCTGACATCATTCAAAACCATATCACTATGCACCTGTAGTTTAGATAGTGCAAACTGTTCTCTCACTGTTGACTGCCTAAACAAGGCAGCAAGTGTCTCCTTTACAGGTACATACTGACAAAAGCGTTCCTTACCACCAACATCTGTTCCTAGGTACATCTGGGTTGGAGCAACATAGTCAAACTTTTCTTTGAAGAATGTTTTCCTGGTTCTGTCTGATCTCAAGATACCTTCATTGTAAATAGTAAAAAGATCCTCTTGCTCGAATTCTTTAACTATTTCCTGTATTTTACCCGCATTCAAATTCAACTGTACCAATTTCTCCTCCACTTTTTTAATTACTTGCCTCATTCCAGTGCTATGGATTTCTTGAAATTCTTCTATAATGCACTGTACTGTTGTAGCTGGCGAAAGTAGCTTGGCCTGCAGCTTTAAGTAAAATAGTGCTAGGTTCTTTAAAAATGTGTCGGTGTTTAACTGTGGATGCATTTCATGATGTTCAATAGAATAGAATAGAATAGAATAGAATGCCTTTTATTGTCATTATACACATGTACAACGAGATTAAGCCGTCCCCAGTGTCAGTGCAAAGAGAGCAGTATAGAAATAAATAATAAATAAAAGATCTAAGGTATAAAATATTTACAGAAATAAAACAGATGTGCACACTCTAGTTATTTGCAGATATAAGTATGATGTCTATGTCTGAAAAAAAATATATTGCACGTTCAAAGTATTATTGCACGGATCATGATATGTTGTACATGTCATGTGACAGAATGTATTGCACATATGTCGTTAGTGTCCAGAGTATTTCAGATTTGAAGTCCTACAGGAGTTCAGGGCAGTTATTGCTTTTGGAAAGAAACTGTTTTTGAGTCTGTTTGTTTTAGTCCTGATGCACCTGTAGCGCCTCCCAGAGGGCAGCAGGGCAAACAGATCAGAGCCAGGGTGGGAGCTGTCATTTATGATGTTTCTAGCTCTGCTGAGGCAGCGGGAGGTGTAAATGTCCGTCAGGGAGGGGAGAGGGCAGCCAATGATCTTCTGTGCTGTCTTTACCACTCTCTGTAGCCTCTCCTTGTCTGCTACAGTGCAGCTGCCGTACCATACTGTGATGCAGTATGTCAGCAGGCTCTCAATGGATGAGCGGTAGAAGGTCAGCAGCAGGTTGGAGTTCAGTTGGTGCCTCCTGAGGACTCTCAGGAAGTGTAGCCGCTGCTGAGCCTTCTTGGTGATTGACGTGATGTTCTCTGACCAGGAGATGTCGGCCGAGATGATGACGCCAAGAAACCTGATGGTGTGGACCCTCTCCACACACTCGCCATTTATGTAGAGGGGGGCTGGGTCTGTGCTGAACCTCCTGAAGTCGATGATGATCTCCCTGGTTTTCTTGGTATTGAGAGCGAGGTTGTTCTCAGAACACCAAGCAGGATCTCCTCCCTGTAGGCAGCCTCATCACCCCCGGAGATGAGTCCGACCACTGTAGTGTCGTCAGCGAACTTGACGATGAGGTTGTCATTGTGGGCCGGCCTGCAGTCATGGGTGTAGAGGCAGTACAGGAGGGGGCTCAGCACACAGCCCTGTGGGGAGCCGATGCTCAGCATGCGGGTGGAGGAGACGTGGGGACCTAGTCTCACAGTCTGGGGTCGGTCTGTTAGGAAGTCCTTTATCCAGGCACATGTGAGAGGGGGGAGGCCAACAGTGTCCAGTTTTGTGCATAATCTGTCTGGGATTATTGTGTTGAACGCAGAACTGTAATCCACAAAGAGCATCCGGACGTAGCTCTGCTGCTGCTCCAGGTGGTTCAGAGCAGAGTGCAGAGCTACAGCCATGGCGTCCTCAGTGGATCTGTTTGCGCGGTATGTGAACTGGTGGGAGTCGAAGTCTGGGGGGAGATGGTCCTTGATGTGCTGAAGAACAAGTCTCTCAAAGCACTTCATGATTACCGGAGTGAGGGCCACCGGTCGGTAATCGTTCAGGCTGGTGGTGGGAGACTTCTTCGGCACCGGGACTATTATGGAAGATTTGAGGCAGTGTGGGATGACTGCCTGATCCAGGGAGAGGTTGAAGATCCTGGTAAAGGTGGGGGCGAGCTGGTGGGCGCACGCTCTGAGCACCTTGCCAGGTACTCCGTCTGGGCCAGTAGCCTTCTTGGTGTTCACCGCCAGGAGCACCCGTCTGACATCGTGCTCCTGGATGGTGAGTGGGGTGGTGCGGGAGCCAGATGGGGGTGTCGGTGTGGGTGGGGGTGGGGGCATGGTTGGAGCAGATGCATGCTGCTGAGAGTCGAACCGGGCAAAGAAGCAGTTTAGCTCCTCTGCCAGTGTTGCGCTCTGATCTGCTGTCGACACATCACAACCTCTGAAGTTAGTGATGTGCTGTATGCCCCGCCACACCTCCCGAGTGTTGTTGCTGGACAGGTGGGACTCTATGCGCATCCTGTGGTCCGCCTTGGCTCTTTTTATGCCTCTTTTCAGGTCAGCACGAGCAGCACTATACAGTGCTCTGTCCCCTGACCTGAAGGCAGCGTCCCGGGCTCTGAGGAGTGCGCGGACCTGGCTGGTCATCCAGGGTTTCTGGTTAGGGAAAGCCCTGATGGTTTTGTCCACAGTCACATTCCCGATACAGAACTGAATATAGTCCAGTACCGTTCCTGTGAGTGTCTCCAGCTCCTGTTGTTCAAAGATGTCCCAGTCTGTCTGTTGGAAACAGTCTTGGAGTTCGGCGAGGGCATCTTCAGGCCAGGTTGTTACAGTTTTTGTGGTGGGCCTGTTCCTACGTCTGAGGGGGGTGTAGGCTGGGGGAAGCAGGAGGGAAAGATGGTCTGACTGTCCGAGGTGGGGGAGGGGTACGGCCCTGTATGCATGCTTGATGTTAGTGTAGACATGATCCAGGGTGTTCTCCCCCCTTGTAGCACACTTAACATGCTGGTAGAACTTCGGGAGTACAGTCTTTAAGTTGGCCTTATTAAAGTCCCCCGCAATAATGTGAACGCCGTTGGGATGAGCCCGCTGTTGTTCGTTTATGGCGTTCAGCAGGAGAGAGAGCGCCGTGTTTACACTGGCGTCGGGTGGCACATACGCCGCTGTGACGATAACAACAGACAGCTCTCTCGGCAGAAAAAAAGGCCGACATCTAACAGACATGTACTCTATGTCCGGACAACAGTGTTGGTCTATGATTGTCCCGTTGTTACACCAGTTATCGTGCACATAGATACAGAGCCCCCCTCCTCTGCTCTTGCCGGAGTCCTCAGTCCTGTCCCAGCGTAGAAGAGTTCGGCCTGCTAGCTGCACGCTAGCATCGGGTATGTCCGGGTGAAGCCAGGTTTCAGTGATGATCAGTACACAACAGTCCCGGACGTAGCGGTTTCCAGCGAGTAGTAATTCCAGGTCGTCTGTTTTATGTACCAGGGATCTGGCGTTGGACAGGTACAGGCTCGGAAGAGGTGGCTTGTGAGGTTGTTTTCTTAGCCGTAGCATAACGCCGGACCTGCAGCCCCGCTTCTGCTTCCTCTCCCTCCTCCGTCTGCGCCGCCTTCCAGACCCGATAACAATCCACGGAGAGTCCGGTGGTCTCGCTATGTCGTCTGGGATGTTGTGCGTGTGGTGGAAGTCACTCGAAATAGATATCTGGTGTTGGTATCCGATATCCAAAAGCATCTGACGGGTGTACGGGATGTTCGCACGGCCAGTCGTGCACAAAAGACAGAAAAACGACAGAAAAAGAAAGAGAAAAGAGCACTGGAATGGGGAGCCGTAAGCCGCTGCATCCATGCGCGCCGCCATACATACAATAGGTAAATGAACAGCATCATCTTGGACTCTGATGTCTTCGAGCTGAGCATCTTTTATTTGGAAATCTGCATTTTGTGGTACTTCCAGCTGTGGAACACTCCTGTGTTTTCTTCAGATGTGTGTGGCAAAAGATGATCTTACTCTGAAATATTTTGAGCACCCCTCATAAGGACAAGTGACTTTTTTGCCATTGTGTATGTGTACTCTTAAATGAGTGCACAGTAAGGAAAAATTATTTGCAAAAAAATCACATCCTTGAACACTACATTTATGATTGCCATCTTGTTGATATGTCTCTTGTTTTTTTGACACAGATATGTGATTTCTGTGCATGTGGGACTTTAATGCAGAAAATGTTCTGAAATTAGCAGAACAAGTTTCTATACCACATGAAAACCTGTAGTTGGCCTGGTTTCTATGACTTTTTGAATGAGCAAAAAATGTTTTGTAATTACCAGCGTGGTTACAAACCTTACACCGTAACATATTGTTCAGTTTCTGAAGCTTTCTAAACCTCAAAATTTAAACAGGATTGAAAAGCCTCATAAACCATTGTTAAAACGAGACGGCATAGACAAAATACCAATGTGAAGACTAAGATACATCTTGTTGTGCTAATGAAAGCTAGCTAAAATCCACTTTACTGCACTACACAACGGTTACAATATTCACTTCTGACTACAGTTCCTCACCAAAGTCCGTTTATTTTTATGTTGATTAAAAGCTTTAATCTTTTTTAATATAGCTCCGTTATTGTTTTATTACTATAATTATTATTTTCAAGAAAGAAAGACCCCGATATGTCTCTGTGAAATAAAACCAAATCTCACGAAAGTTAACTGCTGGATGTTGACAAGAAAGAAAGTGAAGAAAAAAATAACCAGGGCATGTGAAAAGCTTAAATATTTACCTGAAAAGCTTGCTGGATGGTCTTTCTCAAGAAGAAATAAAATTTTCGGACACTGCCGTGTTTATTGGTCCATGACAGGTGAAATTCACTCCGGTATAATCCAGCGTCCCTCTTCAACCCTCCTTCAGTGGTAAACTCCGCTGAGTTCCTGTTCAGTGGAAGCGCGAAAATCTCCAAAGAAAAGGCAGATTTGTACGTCTTAAAAGATTTTTTTTAAAGAATCGGAGCCAAGTGACCGTTAATCACAGTAATTTACAGTAATTTTATAAACTACAGTAGTAAACAGTAAATAATGTATCACGTGACTTAAAAGTCCCATGATGCAATGGAAATTACAGTTACTCACTGTAAAAATGATTTTACAGCTTTGTACAGTCGGATGTGTTGTAAATTGCTGTAACAATTACAGCAATGTCTAACAGTGTACATGGGAGTAACACTTTACACACCTGGGATACGACGGGTATTCCAACGACGGGCGTTCCATGCCTGCACCGCTCTCTGCATCCCAACGCTGCTGACCTGACAGCTCAGATTGGATGTGCAGTATCATGTCAACGGATCATCCATTTCCAGCGTCTCTTCGTCAATCATTTCAACAAGAGCCATTTTCACTGGATAACTTACCCACAGAAAGAAAGAAAGAAAGAAAGAAAGAAAGAAAGACAGAAAGAAAAAGTGATAATGAAAAGTGGTATGGTTCTCTCTACCAGGCATGGACAGATGTGCAGTAGATGCCACGTGTAAAGAGAAAGTCATCATCAGCATATATGGAGTTATACATGGGTCTTCATAGACTTTAGTTATACTGGGTTCATGGCTTTAGTCCATGTAGAAGGTACCACAGGTAATAGAAAAAAAGAAAGAAAGAAAGACAGAAAGACAGAAAGAAAGAAAGACAGAAAGACAGAAAGAAAGAAAGACAGAAAGAAAGACAGAAAGACAGAAAGAAAGAAAGACAGAAAGACAGAAAGAAAGACAGAAAGACAGAAAGAAAGAAAGAAAGAAAGAAAGAAAGAAAGACAGAAAGAAAGAAAGAAAGAAAGACAGAAAGAGAAAGAAAGAAAGAAAGAGACAGAAAGAAAGACAGAAAGAAAGAAAGAAAGAAAGAAAGACAGAAAGAAAGAAAGAAAGAAAGACAGAAAGAAAGAAAGAAAGAAAGAAAGAAAGACAGAAAGACAGAAAGACAGAAAGAAAGAAAGAAAGAAAGACAGAAAGACAGAAAGAAAGAAAGAAAGAAAGAAAGAAAGACAGAAAGAGAAAGAAAGAAAGAAAGAAAGAAAGAGACAGAAAGAAAGAAAGAAAGACAGAAAGAAAGACAGAAAGAAAGAAAGAAAGACAGAAAGACAGAAAGAAAGAAAGACAGAAAGAAAGACAGAAAGACAGAAAGAAAAACAGAAAGAAAGACAGAAAGAAAGAAAGAAAGAAAGACAGAAAGAAAGAAAGACAGACAGAAAGAAAGAAAGACAGAAAGAAAGAAAGACAGAAAGACAGAAAGAAAGAAAGAAAGAAAGACAGAAAGAAAGAAAGAAAGACAGAAAGAAAGAAAAAGTGATAATGAAAAGTGGTATGGGTCTCTCTACCAGGGATGGACAGATGTGCAGTAGATGCCACGTGTAAAGAGAAAGTCATCATCAGCATATATGGAGTTATACATGGGTCTTCATAGACTTTAGTTATACTGAGTTCATGGGTTTTGTCCATGTAGAAGGTACCACAGGTAATAGAAAGAAAGGATCTGTGAGTCCAGGTGCATCTCTGGATATCTGAACATGGAGCTCTGGGCCACTCGGCCTTCTCTCCACAACATAGACACAGATCATGCCCCCCCCAGGCCAGGGAACCTCAGACAGGTGGACCACAACCAGAATCAGTGTGGAACCTGCGATACTGGAGAGAACAGGGAGGACTGGGGCTCCAGCAGCAACACACAGTGTACATGATATCAGTGTATTCACTTTTACCAGTTTTATAAGCGGACTCCATCTTGGATGACCAGACATAGTGCCTAGTGTTTGGTGTGGCATGTGACATACAGTATGATGGCCACATACAAACGGCTAAAAGTACATCAGCCAGCAGAAAGCGTGAAACAACTGTACTTTTTCTTAATGGAATCTCACTTTTGTTTATGTCTGGATGTAGGGCCGCCTCTCTTGGTTGTGCCTTTGCTCGGCCAACGATTCCTGGATGAACAAGCTGAGGTAAAACTCCGTTCCATGGTCCACTCGGACCTGGTCCCACAACCCATAAGTAAGGACTGCATGTCTAAAAAAACAAAACATGACACCAAAGCAAAATTAACTTCATGAAATGCAGTTATGGTAATAAAGTTATCAGTTATCCAATGACTGCTATGTAATAAAAAATGTAATATCCCTTGTTTTTACAAAACTTTAAAGGAAACTTGCCCTTAAATATGGAGCCTACTGTTGGAACATAAATGACTAGTGTGTTGATTTGCATAATGTGCAAGCGAATAACCCTGTACTCGAAGTACTTGTTCCAATATATAAACCTGTGGGACAGTCCCAACAACACTCTTGTCATGGCAGTACAACTGTTGCAGGAAAACGTAAAGTGGAAGTTTCCTAGAACACTGTGTTGTGACAGCAGCCAGATAGCCGTGCAAGTATTGTTCAGTTCTGTACTTCTTCCTGAAATTACTACAGTATTATAGTAGTATTAATGGAAAAACACACCCGTTAAGCTTACCTGTACCTGTTCATAAACTGTTAAATTATTTTTGATGGGCATAGTAGAGTGTGCCACCACTTTGCTGCTGAAGCCATCATCTCTACAACATGTGTAACACATGGCCAGCTTCTCATTTTGGTCCATGTGGAGTTTGTGACCCATATAGTCGGCTTGATATGGCTGAGGGTTCAGGTTTCTTGTACCCTAAAAAAATTACACCTTACTTTCAGTGGCTACACATAATATCTGCATGTTTAAACTTTAGGGTTTCGCTTTAGACTACAGCCGCAACTTAAAGCGTAATAAATCTGGCGTGTAATTATCTGACTGTGTGAACCAGTACAACATGTAGTACACACTGACAAGTGGTTAAAAAACACGCCTCAGTTCTGTTAACTGGACAATCAATGTCCTCATTAACAACCATGCTTTTAACATTATTTACAGTAAAAGTTACTGTCCGCTGTTAAGGTGAAATTTACTGAATATGCCCAGCACAGCTTGTAAAATATCAGAGTAAACGTATACATGTGATTACCATGTTTAGCTATGTTTAGCTATGTTTAGCCATGTTTAGCCATGTTTAGCCATGTTTAGCCATGTTTAACCATGTTTAGCCATGTTTAGCTATGTTTAGCCATGTTTAGCTATGTTT